>NC_089796.1:27651094-27663594 GCF_040412425.1 Macrobrachium rosenbergii
CTATATCTATCTATCTATATATATATATATATATATATATATATATATATATATATATATATATATATATATATATTATATATAATATAGGTGTAACACGATTTTATGCAAATATTTTGGGAAATGAAAGAAAAAGCAATTCTGAGCAGAAAATGTTCTATAAACATATACAATTTAAGGCTTTGTTTGTCGGTAGATGAATTTTAAAAGATATTCCCCTGTTCGACCTCTCTTCCTTGATTCAGTAGAAATATAAAAAGAAAAAACCAAAGCTTTCTCTTTGTAAAGCATTCCAGGGAGGAAAGCAAGCGAGCAGGGTTCTTTTTCCAAAAGCACCAACCGTCAGGAGGAGGTAGAAAGTTTCGTTTAGAGGCATATTTGACAGGGTAGGTTTTGCTAGGACCACCCTTAGCTAGATTGTATCTTAAGCTCATTTTTCTATGATCTTTGTACTGGCGAGATTTTGTAAATTTTCAGATGCTACCCGCGACCCAGCCAAGGTGGTCTGGGGGAGGAGTTTTTAAAGCAAGCAAGCACCCATTCCATTTTGACCCAGCTCGGCAGTCTGGAGGCATCCTTCATAGAGACCACACGCCCAAGCGTCTCTCATAGCCTCCCCTTTATTCTCCCTCCTTTTGTTGAACAGCCAGGGAAATTGCCATTTCAATGGACCCAGGGCTTCTGATGCAATTGATCACTGCATTATCTATTACAGCAGTAAGTCTGAGGATGACAATTACTCCCAGTTCTTTCCTTTAGTCATCACGCTATTGTTTCATGTTTCAAGTTTCCCTCTCCCTTAAACAGTCACTGACTAAGGAAAATCCTAAAAAACTATATCCCATTTATGAAGTCAGATATATGAAGTACAATTATTGTTGCCTAGTGAAATTGCATAAATTATCCTCCATGGTGTTAATGTAATATTCTTGATCTAAGATTCATCTCTCTCCCTCTCTCCCATTTCTTTTATCCATTTACTTAAGTTTTGAGATATCTCAGAAGTGCATGTGCACCATCTTCATTAGAAAAACGGGCAGAAATAGAAATAATGAATTAAAATAAAACAAATAAAAAAGAAACACCTCTGTCCCACGGACAGATGAGGATAAATTAAGATTAACCACAGTTGTAGAAAACTGTCAGCCATGAGTGGGGTCTTTTATCCAGACTCAAGCATAAAAGCCTTCCTCCCTCCACATGAAAGGAAGTAGCACAGCTGGTACTAGGAACCAGTCACCCACGAGGGCTAAAGCAACCTAAATCGATTTTTCTTTTCCACAGTGCCACTAATCTGAGGCACTGTCACAAATTGAAGAGCTCACCTATGTTTCTTCTTACCGTCCCTTTTTCTCCTTCTGATTGGTTACACTCTGCTTGGGCAGAGTGCATTTTCCCCTTAGTATAATTAGTTGTAATCCAAGACAAGTGTTGATTCCTAGGAAAGCACTGGCGCTTAATGCCACCAAAGACAAAAAAAAAAGGAAAGAAAAAAAAAGTCCTTTTGTGACTACATAAGCTACACTTGTACCTAGAGATACAAAGTGCCATCAGTGTGACCTTTGCACGGCACACTCAGCCACAGTGCCACCTTATTAAAAAGGTGCCACACCACTGAAGTGTCACCCAAACCTGAGGGACACTTCCTCACTTCCGCCCTTACCTACCAGAACCATGGCGACAGAACATTACAGAGTCTTCATGGATCTGGGGAAGGAGGCAGGTCTCATGGGAACAGAACTCACCAAGTGGGTCAAGGAACAGATGGATGACTTGGCCAAGCAAGAGAGGGATGAAAGAGGAGAGCAGAGGAAGTATGAATAAGAACAGAGGCGGCTGTAAGATGCAAGAGAAGAGAGGAGGAGACAGCAGGAATTAACCCTCAAGGAAAGCTCTCAAGCTCTCAAGGCAAGTGAGCTAGCTCTCAAAGAAAGGGAGCTCGAGCTGGAGAAGGCTCGAAGGGAAAATGCTGAAGCTATGGCTACACAACAAGCCTCTGACCCCACACCTGCTGCACCAGATGCTCCGATCTCAAACATTAATTCCCTCTTCCCAAAGTGGACTGAGGATGAGCCAGAAGCATGATTGGAGGAAATAGAGGCACTCTTTGACAACTATAACACCACCGAGACAGAGAGGGCCTTAGTGCTTGCCAAGCACATGGAAGGAAAAGCTAAGGCAGCCCTCTGCTCACTGGAGAAGAGTCAAAGAGGCGACATGGTAGAAGTTCGTAGGGTCATAACGAAAGCCTATGAAATAATCCCGGAGAAATGGAGACAGTGGTTCCGAAGTCTTGCCAAGGAAGTTAGCTGGTCCTGGAGTGAATGGGCCTGTTACAAGACCCAGTCTGGTACCCACTGGTTCGACTCCCTGTCATGCACTACCTTCGAGGACCTATTCAATCGGACCATGCTGGAGGATCTTTTCCAGTGTGTGTTTGGGCCCTTGCTGTGTATCTCAGTGATAAGCAGCCCACCACACTTATGGAAGCCTGCCGTATGGCTGATTCATGGGAAACCTACAACCAGTCCCACAGCACATCTCAGCAGCGCATGGTGCCACCTGGGTACCTCTCAGGCTCGACTTGCCTGAAGAACGGACTACCTAGGAAGCCTACATGCATCCACTGTAAGAAGTTGGGGCATGCTGAATCTGACTGCTGCTACAAGTTGGGCAACAACAAGCAGCCTTCTACTAACAACCAGAAATCCTCTCCCTCAATGTCCACTCAAACCTCTCCACCAACAGTCACTGCAGGTCACTGAGCCCCAACAAAAGGCTCTTGCCGATCCTGTGGTGCTGCCAGCCACTATAGTGCAGGACATCCGGCCTGCCCAAGTCATGTCCCAGCCATGAAGTTCATCAACTTAATTAGCACATCATTCTCCGCTGCCTGGTTGCAGAAGATACTTCACCCTGGGAGGCTGGATGCCCAGTTCATCTTATCTTGGTGGCACCCCTTAATGGCTCTAGCCTGCCTGTGGCCCTACCTGTCATGGTAGACACTACAGCTGACGTTAGCCTGATTGCCAGGCCCCGAGTGCAAGCCAGTGCTACAGCTGATGAGAAAACTCGGTGGGAGATGAAATGGGTAGAGGGCCACACCAAAACCGTTCCCACAGTCAAGCTCCAGGCCACGGCACCCTGGGGCACACTACCTCATCGCCTTGGCGTGGTGAGTGGAATTAGGCCCGGAGTGGATTTCCTGTTGGGTCAGGACCTCCTCTGGGGAAGCCCTTCCCCAACGCCACTTCGCTGCCACGCTACCTCCTCAATGAAGGCCCCGACTGTAGGATCACCAAATCAAGGCACAGCCACTTTGACTGGCGTGCCACCAAAAGAAGAACTACCTTCCGCCCGCCAAAATTGTCAGCAGAAGGGGCACACGCAAAACAATTCTAGGCCTAGTCCTCCCTCTCCATGAAAGGATGGCTAGCTACAAGGTCCTCCCTCTCCACGAAAGGACACTCCAGAGAAGCAATACCACTGTAGAGCGTGCACGGTGACAGGCCACTCCACTAATTGGGAGGGCTGCCCAAATAAGCAACACCCAGCGGACGCCCCAAATCAAGACTCTCCAAGAGGCTCTGACCTCCAGCAAGGACGGGAATCTCTGTCTCAGCCAAACTCAAGCCATCCGTGAGGTATTGCACCTCCAGATCCCTTGTCAGGCATGCCTGACCATCAATCTCTGCCATTGCCACTTGCGAGCTCTCAGCAGTGTCACGCTCTGTCTGTCTCGGATGTTGAGCCACCACTCGAAGGGGACCCTGTGCCAGATCCAGATCATGAGATGGATCCTCCCCCAGGAGATCCAGGACCTGTCACTGCACAAATCTTAGCAACCTGTGAACCTCCGGCACCCGACACTTCTTCCTCACCAAATCCGTCCCCAGAAGATGAACCCCTGTTGGATCAAACTGCTACACCTTCTCTGGGAGACCAGGAACTGACCTCCCAGGATGCAGAAGTTGAGACTGCTCTTGCTCCGGTTGCCGCAGCAGGCGGAGTAGGGAGCCCTCCTGTAGCCTCTGAAATTATGCCTGACTTCATGCCCATAGCCCCTCTGGCCTTTCCCCAGAGTCGGTGCCCTCATCGTCTCCTAGGACTGACGTAGATAGGCCTTGGAGGAACCCGAAGAAGAAGAAGAATGGGCAGAAGAGAGCCAAGTAGTTGCAAGAGCCATGAGCTCATCCTGGCACTCGTGCTCTTGGTACAGTGCCTCCCCATCTCAGAGCAATCCTGGCTCCTGCCCAGAGGAGGTATCCAGCGTGATCTGTCTTAGTAGCAGCCTAGAGCAGACTGAGTACGTAGTAATAGGAACCTTGTCATTGAAACCTTGCAATAAGCCACAGTAACCACGTAAGTATATCGTAATTGTGAAGCCAGTAATCGTAACTATTGTGAATAGAGCCACTGAGCAAACATTTTCCATATAAGGCAAACCTCATTTAAAGAACTCAGATTATATCTTTGTTTATTGTGATTGCAAAATTCTAGTGTAAGACATTGTACACTTATGAGAATATTGTAACTTAGCAAGTTCATTGTCCTTTACATTGGTGCTACGGCAGTGTTTTAATAGGTTATGTCATAGAAGATACCATTGAATGTACTATTTGGCTAGGGCTGAATATCACGATCATCAAAGGTAGCACGTAAATTTTCATAAGCACCTTTAAGTAGTGTTAGGAGTCTGTAGAAGTAAGTGATTAAAGCTCATATCCCATTCTAGAGTCAGGTAGATCGTTAGCTAGTTGCATTGCAAGGGACAAATCTGTTCAGGGGAAAAGAGTAGAGTAATTGAGGTGAACAGCTTACTTAGTACAGACCTTCATGCCGCGAAAGGGAGTGAAGGCCTTATTAAGGTGGGGCAGCTATTATAAATATTCCCCTGTTCGACCTCTCTTCCTTGATTTAGTAAATATAAAAAGAAAAAACCAAAGCTTTCTCTTTGCAAAGCATTCCAGGGAGGGAAGCAAGCGAGCAGGTTCTTTTCCAAAAGCATCAACCATCAGGAGGAGGTAGAAAGTTTAGTTTAGAGGCGTATTTGACATGGTAGATTTTGCTAGGACCACCCTTAGCTAGATTGTACCTTAAGCTAATTTTTCTATGACCTTTGTACTGGTGAGTTTTTGTCATTTTTCAAACGCTACCCGCGACCCAGCCAAGGCGGTCTGGGGGAGGAGTTTTTGAAGCAAGCAAGCAAGCACCCATGCCATTTTGACCCAGCTCGGCAGTCTGGAGGCATCCTTCATAGAGACCACACACCCAAGCGTTTCTCATAGCTTTCCCTTTGTTCCCCCCTCCTTTTGTTGAACGGCCAGGGAAATTGCCATTTCAATGGACCCAGGGCTTCTGATGCAATTAAAAAGTAAGTATACCTTAGTTTTACAGACCACTCTGATTAACAGCTCTCCTGGGCTGGCCCGAAGGATTAGACTTATTTTACGTGGCTAACAACCATTTGATTCCCCCTCCTTTTGTTGAACGGAACCAGGAGAAATGAATTTCTATCACCAGAAATAAATTCCTCTAACTCTTCATCAGCCATTTCAATGGACCCAGGGCTTCTGATGCAATTGATTACTGCATTATCTATTCCAGCAGTAAGTCTGAAGATGACAATTACTACCAGTTCTTTCCTTTAAAACAGTCACTGACTAAGGAAAATCCTAGTAAAACCATATCCCATTTATGAAGTCAAACACATGAAGTACAATTATTGTTGCCTAGTGAAATTGCATAAATTATCCTCCATGGTGTTAACATAATTCTCTTGATCTAAGATTCATCCCTTGCAGTCAATTAATGATAAGTGAGAGGCCTTTGATATCGAATTGTTATCTGGATACGTCTCTTCCAGAATTGGGCACGCCTTGGAACCTTGTTTGGAGAGTCTTGTTTGGCACTTGAAATTGCCCTTAGATTAGCACCCCACTTGTCAACTAAAATAAGAAATATCTTGTCGGGATGAAGTTGGAGCTTTTTAGTTTAAGATCTGTTAACTTTTTAGAACTAGTTGTCTGAGTAATGTTGTTGATTTAATTCATGTGTTCAGAATAAATCGATATATTCAGTAACCTAGTCTCAACTGGTGACTGATCTAATTATATTAATTATCTGTCTTTTTTTGATAACTTTCAGCCTTAACTGATAGGATTACGTGGGTCTTAGGTTAAGCAAGGCATTCATATTTCAGTAAATTAATATTTAACTCATCAGCTGAATGACCCACGTAACAATATATATATATATATATATATATATATAAATATTTATATAAATATTTATATAGATTAATGTTACCTGCACATTCTTAAATAAAAGAGATAGGGGAAAGAGAGATTGTTACACACATATGTTATACACACACACACACATACATATATATATATATATATATATATATATATATATATATATATATATATATATATATATATATATATATATATATATATATATATATAGAAAGAGTGGGAGAGCAACTACAGTGAGGTATTTACCGACATATTTATGAAAATAATCTTTCTATTTATTAACAAAACACAACCCATTTCGTTCGATAAGAGATTTTGAAAGCAGACCACACCGCCTGAGGAATTCCTTCTGCCTACAGTAATTAATCACTAAGGCAACGTACTTAACACGAATAAATAGCTGTGACTAACCTTCCCAGCTGCCAGTTAGAAGACCACCAGCACCTTTGATCGATCTCTCTCACCTGCGCCGCCTTCTCTTCAAAGACTAAGGTAAATTGAATTAACATTTTTTCATCCCTCTGATCCCTTCTTCCCGAAGATATACAGTCGGTAAACTTAAGTAACATTCTATTTTATCCCTGCCTCCTTTATTTGAAAATATGCAGGTAAGGTTAACTGACTTTTCCTCTCTCACCTGAACCCCTAGAGTCTCCTCGCATACGGGTAAAATTAATCTACCTTTTCTCTTTTTCTCTCTCTCCAAAGATACCAACATTCTCACTTACCTCTGGCTCCCTTCTCCCCAAAGACACAATTAAAAGTAGCCTAACATTAGGAACTTCTAACCTCTCATCTCTGCCGTCTTGCTTTCCAATGATGTCATTAAATTTACCAGTAACCTAATGAGTCACATATGCAAATATAATGAACATGATCCTTGCTGACATGCTGATTTAGTTGATTTTTCAACAGCGACTCCTTCGACATCCGATGACTTCGAGCCTCTCACTAAACGCCTGTCCAGGGAAGCCGAACTATGGCAGACAACTCATCTGTCGGAATGGATCACTGCGGGTGAAATGGATGATGGGGTGGTTCTTCTGGTTAACAGCCGTCTGTACAGGTCAGGTGTTATACAATACACGCATTGATGAGTATGTGGAGCTTGGATATGCCCCTCACCCCGACTACGTCTACAAAACAGTCAGCATCATTAGTAGTGCAGGTAAAATATTCCATATTTTTTTCTCCAGAGAATTAGTTCTTAGTTCTCGTGACTTTCGCTTGCACACACACACACACACACACACACACACACACACACACTTCTTCTCAGTTAAATCAGTAGTCGGGGTCGATATCTTTAATGAGCTTTTCCAAGCGTGGACCATTCTTCTAAGGCACCAGTACCCTACATCCCTATGATAGCTTTTCCGATGTAGGTGTACAGTACTGCGCTCACCACGTTGTAGGGTTCAAGTTCCGGGAGAGGATAGAACGATTGGCGCACTTTCTTTTAAAACTAACTGGGCCTCTAGTGATTTAGGAACTGACTTATGTATTAGATAACCAGTGAAGTGAAGTGGGTTGCCGCTGGATTAAAAGGGCATGGGATAAAATTTAAAAAGATTATCTGAGAACTAACTATTATTGGAACCATCTACTTCAACTATATATATATATATATATATATATATATATATATATATATATATATATATATATATATATATATATATATATATCATGAAGCTACAAATGTTGTTTAATATCAAATTCACGCTACCTCCGGAATATCCCCGATGATAGCTCAGTGGGTAGGCCGTCGACTGGAGTTGTTGGAAGGAAACTGTGTCGTGGGATCGAGACCCGGCAGTACCGATCCATTTATCACTTATAAATTCCCCTTCGGTGATCATTCCCCATCGGGGATATTCCCGAGGTAGCGTGAATTTGATATAAAAAAATTTGTAGCTTCATGAATTGGTAGCTTCATATAATGTATAAATCATATATATATATATATATATATATATATATATATATATATATAAAATGTATGCATATATATGAATATATATACTGTATATCATATATATATATATATATATATATATATATATATATATATATATATATATATATATATATATATATATATATATATATATACTACAATAAGTAGTATATCATATATATACATATATATAAATTTATATATATAATATATATACTACAATAAGTAGGTGAGACTAACCATTTTTCTGTCAATTTACTTTACCTTGAAATAATTGGATACACCAGTTACTGTCAGTTAAGGAATCCATTAAGAAACTGAAATTTTCTGCTTTTCTTTCATGGACGAGAGAAGATGAAAATCATCATAATTTCCCACACTGCGCTGTAGGAAAATATGTTTAAACCGTTCATTTTCAGTTTTCTGTAAAAGGAAACTATTGTGACGGCTTTGTCTGTCCTCCAGCACTTTTTCTGTCGGCCCTCAGACCTTAAAAACTGCAGAGGCTAGAGGGCTGCAAATTGGTATGATGATCATCCACCCTCCAATCATCAAACATACCAAATTGCAGCCCTCTAGCCTCAATAGTTTTTATTTTATTCAAAGTTAAAGTTAGCCATGATCGTGCGCTGACAGCGCTATAGGTGCCAACAACACAGGCCACCACCGGCCCGTGGCTGAAAGCTTCATGGGCCGCGGCTGAGAGTTTCATTCAACATCATACTCTGTAGAGAAAAATCTATTACGCCGAAGAAACTTCGGCGCATTTTTTACTAATTCAAGTAGACCTTAGGAACGAGAAGCACAACAGGACCAGGTTGAGGAAACAATAATTTAAGAAAGCAATCAATATCATTTCTTCACATCAAAAACGCACTCACACAAGCGCGCGCGCTCACACACACACATACACACACACACACACACACACACACACCCTAGAAAGCAGATACAACCTAATTTCAACAAAATTTTTAACATAACCAGAGTCAAGTTCTAGCGCTTGTCATTCATAAACCTTTTTCTTAGCGACGGAAGACGGTCTAGAACATTCCTCACTTTTTTTTAGTGAAATAACTTTTACTTTTGCCTGTTTATTTGAGATGAAACAAGATAAAAATCTGTTAAGTTTTTCCGTAAAATTTCTTAATAGTTTTAGATGTAAACTCCTCTTAATTTCTTTCAATTCAGTAACATGATCAACACTGTGTCTTACTTTTTCTTAAGGTTGTGAATAGAGAAATATTTCACCCATTTCTCTTTATGATGTAGGATGAGAAAAATGATTCTTACTTCATGTCCATGAAGGGACATGAGCAACATTCCTCAATTTTCTTAACGATGCAACAGTAGAAACAACTAATTCAAAGCTATCCCTTTAAGGTGTGTATATATCTGTTTTGCAGGCTACTGTCGAATGCTGTGCCTTGCTGAAACAAAGTGCGCAACTGCAACATATTCTGAAGCAGCTGGCAAGTATTCTTTACGTCATATTTTGCTTCCGTTGAGAGACTATCCTTTACTCCAACTGCGTATTGTACAACGGTTGAAAATATATCCACTACTCTACCTTGCCATTTTAGAGCATTGATATCATCAGTCCTAAGTTAAAGATACTCAGTCAAAGCACTAATCAATTTTAGCATGAGATGGATTTAGACCGTCGCAATTTTTTGGCATATGTCATATATAGGATAACACACTACAAAAGGGCCAAGCAATGGAAATTCTGGCAGTTATATGTAGGGTGTGTTGCGAAAACGTCAAGTGTGAGTTATATACCGCAAAGACTGACAAGTAAACGTCCGGGCAAACTCAAAAGTCAGGCAGTGTTCAGGAGTTATTGCTTTTCGTGAGAATGTCAGTGGACTTCTGAACTGAACTGTAGGCTACTCTGCATTAGAATGACTGGAAGTTGTATACATTTCATCTTTCATCAAAAACTGGCAGATATGTGATCCATGCAAGCACGCACATATGCACACACACATACATACTAATAGATGTATTATATCCCGGATTTCATAGACAGTAGAGGATTATGTTGTGCACTGCAAAGATTGGACACTATATTGTAACGCGGCTTGAAAATGACAGCTAGATGTCTGCAAGATGTATTTCATAGTGTGCAAGACATGTAAACAACATTCCCGCCCCAGATCTACCTATCATTTATCCCAGTTACTGGCAGATGTATGTATGTATGTATGTATGTATGTATGTATGTATGTATGTATGTATGTATATATATATATATATATATATATATATATATATATATATATATATATATATGTATGTATGTATTATTCCAACACCAATGAATACCAACAAAAGCACAATTCATGCTATATTTCAATACAGTTGACAGAGACCACATTTCATCAGTTTCTCAAGTCTCAAATTTACAGCTCCTTCTTCTTCTTCTTCTTGTGATTTAATTAGCAATATTAGTCATACGGAACCTTCATATATGCCGTTATGTAACATACGTTGCTTTGCATAATTTGAATTACGTAAGCTTGGAAGTAACAAACTGATGAGCTCACTTTCTTTTGATTCAAAATTACCGGAGAGTAATTTTTAGTCTGTTTCTAGGACCATGACTGACAGCCAAGGATGCCCGTTGTTTCTTTACCATAGAAACACGTCCATTTAAATCCTTCAAGTGTACCCCATATTACTGGAAATTGATCACTAATACGAAATCAGTCCAACATGCCAGCTCCAAGCTCTATTATAATGAAGTTCACACTGCAAAAAATTGCAACTTTTTAGCGAATAAGTCGCTTAAGTTTACATCAGGATTTGATAAATAAAAACTTGATAAAATTTTCCATTGAAAGCAACATTTTCCTGAAACAAAGAAAACAGGAGAAAATGAAGCGATACCTTCATTGCAGTTAACACGACTATCTGCACTGTGTGTTATCAGACGCTTTTCCCCAAACATCGAAAGCTAAATATCTAGTTCCATGGTATAGTACCACAAGGTGATACACTCGACAACAGAAATCTAACATGATAACATCATAGTTTACTCTTAAGAAAATATCAGTTACATGAATTTCATACCTGCAACATAAACTTTCTCTCTTTCTCTTAGGTACGAAAACCTGTCGACTCTCAGGCTACACGCGGGTCGGGTACATGTTGGCAGAAGTAGGGTCCCTGACGATGCTCCTCACGCCTTACGGTACATGGCATGCTCCTTTCACGCATTTTCGTTTCTATTTCGTTTATTTGCATTTGCACTCACTTCCTTCTTCCACTCTGGAATAAGCAAAAGTTGAGGGAAAGTGGCAGTCTGGAAACAAGAATGATCACAGACAGACACAACGCTGCACGAGAGCGCCACCCTAAGAAAGGCAGGATCTGTGTTTAGTATAGAGGAAAGTTCATGGAGAAGGCGTCAGCATAACTACGAATTCAGGGGCATTGAGAGAGAGAGAGAGAGAGAGAGAGAGAGAGAGAGAGAGAGAGAGAGAGAGAGAGAGAGAGAAATCTGGTCTCAAATTTAGCGATACCTTAATGGAAGAGGTGGGGAGGACATAACACAAGTATGGAGGACAGTAAATTAACACAAATGGTAATAGAGTTATAAATCTTTGAGAGAGATCCGAGGGGAGAATCAGAGACTAATTAGAACTCATTCGTGCAAAATCTGCCGTGTCGGATGACCCAAGCTGTGTACTGTGCACCTCGCAGTTAGGTGACACTTGAGGGTTGCACCTTTGTATTTTATACAAAATATTTCTTCAACCACAGATGTATGCCATCGTATCCCATGGGCTTTATATTACCATCATCATCGCCGCATTTTTTTACAAAAAACTTGAAAAAGCCAGTGTGAACACTAGTTCGACATGAATGTTAGGCCCTTGGTGCGGAGGCACCAATTGCAACAGACCTTTGGAGTCTAACGTAAGCAGTAACGGGTTACAATGAGCCCCGAGAATCCAAGAAACAAGTCAGTCAGACATGAGTAGCTGACTATTGTTTTCTCTGTCATGGAAACAGTTTTATATCTTTCATATTATGCAGAGGAGTCAAATCAGTCCAGTCCTTGACCTGCCGAGGAAGAAGGAGATGGTGAAGGAGGTAAGTTTTCCATAAACTTCCCGATAAATCACGGATATTTCTACATTCTTGAAAAGGAATGGCAAAGTATAAAGCGTTTCACCTTTCTTTTTATCGATGATGGTGGTGCAGTAGCCGCATTTTTCGTAGTACTATTGTAGTTACATTGTTTCGTTCTTGACTTTTTCTCGATTTTC
>NC_089796.1:27666094-27701094 GCF_040412425.1 Macrobrachium rosenbergii
ACACTGAATGTAAATCCTGAACAGTTTCATTTTTATATATAAGGGCCTGCCCTATTATCAAGCACGGAAGACTGAAGCATGCATGGCCGACTGTAAGCAGTCCCGAAGGTCCTACGCTGCTTTGGAACAACCATTTCTTTAAATCATTGGATTTGGACTGACTGGAGATTATCTGGCGTCTTAAGCACCAAGTTGAACCTTTCAACAGTCTTGTGAGTGTCACCACGAACCTGTCAACAGGGTTTCAGATCCTCCAATATTCGGTGTAGAGAGATTCAAGTCTCCTCATTAACACAAACCGTTCGATATTCTATTCTTTTGGTCGCACTCCAGTAAATGTGCGTAGCAGGAATCAGATTAGACGGTCTGCGATTCAGAAGCTTTCTAAGAATTCAGCAGCGTTTTTAACCTAAGGATTAGATAATGCATCAGTCTTTGCGGACATATTCACAGCCGCCACGAATGAGTTTTCTGAAATGCTTTAAAATGCTGCATTAGCAGCAGCCGATCGGGACTACAAAGTCTACCCCAAAGCCAAATCAAAGTCCAAAAAGAAGGCATCGTGCTTACCTCATACAAATGGGAAAAAAAGCACGTTAAAGGAAGAAGAAGAAGTTTAGCAGCATAACTGAAGAGCGTAATGCAAGTGCTTGCATAACCTTCAGTTTCTTTCAGTGCTTTTAAAGGTCCCTTCATTGTTTAGTGATGCTTCACATAGTTTAAAGGCGCTCCCCCAAAAGATTTACTCTGAAATTGAGGGTGAACACTGGAGGAAGGGGAAGCTGGAAATTCTGGATAGCCTTGTACATAACGCCCTGTAAACGACCTTCCCTCCCCCCCCCAACGCCCACCTCCTACACACGCGTGCGTGCACCCATAAACCAACCCCACCCCTAAAGTATGGTTTTGTATTGCTGAACAAGTCTTTGTTACCCACCTACGCACGCGCAAATAAAAAAAAATGCCAGTAAAATATTATATAAAACTGAAACTAAGTAAATAATCTACAAGCATTTTATTTTATATTAGGCTTTTTGCTATTCTTCTCACTACTTGTTTTTCCTCTTGATGGGGTTAATCCACTGATAACAAATGAAGGCATGAGTGATACACCATAAATGGATAAAAAGACGTCTGTTTTATAAAGTCACCTACAGAAAAATCAACTATTTAAATACCGAACAGCTGCGGCTGTTTCACTGTGATTATTCACCGCCTTTATCTCGTACTGACTTACTTGATCCGGAATCGTAGTTGCGTGTTTATTCCCGAGCTGCAACTTACTCCAGAAGGTCAGGTGCTCCTTCTTTTCTCATGCAATTCCAACCAATGAAACTGAAGCGGTTGTTGTTTTTGGTTGAGATTAAGCTGGCTACGTCAGCATAGGCTCTCGCTCCTAGAGCAGCCCGTAAAAGTCATCCTGATGATATGCAGGCGACAAAAATGGCCATGGATACGAGTAATTTGAATGAACTTGCAATGCAAGTAACACTCTATGGTCATGACACCTGGGCCGTGGGAACCAGGAAGTCGTAACTGGAAAGACTCGTACATCTGCCACCTCTTACTCGTGGTAGTCAATCGGGCGTCTTGGTCTTTAAGTATATTGATTTTATTGATGGACAGACTAATTTCAGTCTATTTATGGTGTATCAGTCATGCTTTCATTTGGAAACTTATTAAATGAACTCCACGGGGATGAAAGACAATCTGTGAGAAAAATAGACAAAAACATGTAACACATAAAATGGCTTTTGTGTGCTGCTATATCATTTCATGGAATGCTCGAGAGAAGAATTTTCCGAAATACAGCGCATATCATTTCAAAAGAACCAGAATCTGACTTGAATCATATAGTAGACTGTAATATGTGGTTTATTTACTTCTTGATGTTCACTTTTTAATTCTTTGTAAAATGTGGTCAATAAATATGTAAACAATATTGGTGTTTTTTTAGTTATTTCCTTGCTTACTCTGCACACAAGCAGTTTCTCTCTCTCGTCCATTCTAATATTATTTAATTTCTCTCTCACTCTCTTTCTCTCTCTGTCTGCCTATGTGTGCGTCTGTCTCTCTGTCTCTGGTTCTCGCTTTCTCTGTCTCTTGTCTGTCTGTCCGCCTGTTTCTCTTCCTTTACCGATGGCTGTTTAAAACAGTACGGAAACTTGAAATACCTGTTTAAAATCATACAGTCTTTTTATCTCTTGGCATGTGTTTAACATCTCTCTCTCTCTCTCTCTCTCTCTCTCTCTCTCTCTCTCTCTCTCTCTATCTTTGCATGTACTATTGCTTTATTGGTCTTATTTAAAGACACCCACGATTTTCACATTTCATCACCAGCTTCTCCAAGATTTTGGGTGAAGGTCCTCTGAAAGCTGATAAGCCGAGGGCATTTGACTTTTTAATATAACATGGGTATGCGCGTGTGGAAATTATATTGTGCAGATTGAGAGCGTCAAAGCTGATCCTGATCTGTGAGAATATCGTCGGTATACACTTCAACCACTGGTTCGGAACTAACCACTGATCCACACAAGCACAGAGTCCTATAGTTTTCTTCCACTGGTGGATCGTATTCGTCACGAAATTCCTATTCATATATTGTTGCCTTACTCCTGAAGGAACGCCACAGTTATATGATGACCCCAGCTTTTCAGATGCAATCATTGTCAAAACATTTGGAAGATAAGCTGATTTCAGTTTCCGAAACACCCATCGTCCTATTTGTTGAATGAACGAGTTTTTTTATATTGATATTAATAACAGTACCATACCATACGATATTACAAATGGCTATGTGCTCAGAATATCGAGAACTGCATCAGCGTGGTAGGAGTTATGCCATTATGCACAAAGCAGAAGTCATCGGGGAAGTCGGTGAATTGTCTATCGCCTTCAGATGATATTGAAACGATCGAGAGCGTCAGTTCATGTCCACCTTCTAGTACTGGACGGTCTTTTGACTGCAGCAGGCAAACATGCTTTTGGAAAAGCCCAGCGAGATGGGAACGGTGAGAACATGACACAAGCCTGCTAATGAGTCAGAAGAAATCAACTGCTTGGGTTAATGGAGAACATACAGTACAGCCTGTGCTTATTTAACTCCGGTAGACGAACTCGCACTCCATTTTTCCTTTCTTGTTAGTACCATAATTATTAACTCTTAATCTTATATCTTGGATAACATAATAAAAGATAAAAAAAAATCTGGATGACGGGTCCCTAGTCAACAGCAATTTTGAAACAGTCAGTTTGAAATATTCAACTGACAATCGTCACCCGGTTGTGTTATACGTATTAAAAAATGCTTCATGTGCGTTCAGATCTTACATACTATAATTTAACAAACAGAATCAATAATCGACTGGTTTTATGCCGCACTTACTCACTTTAAAACTGTGCAGCAAAATGCTTAGTGAGCCCCTATTGAAGACAGCATTGGACAGTTTATTGCAGGGGTTTTCAACCTGGGGTACGCGTACCCCAGGGGTACGCCAAGGGTCAGTTAGGGGTTCTCCCCACGGGTCGTTAGGGTTAAACCTGGCCGCCCACTGACTGCATAGCCACAGGTAAATAATTATCAACAATTTTCTTTATTTTTTATGGAATTCTTTGTGTTTACAATATTGTTGGTTATGTCAGGAGAGTTGTGTACTTACTTCCCTTCAGTACAATACTTGCAAATATACACAATGGAATGTTTTTATGCGGTTGTTTTGTTTTCTACTTTATACAAAGTGAAGGGGTACATTATTGACATTAAAAATACCCAAAATGGGGAGAAAAAGGTTGAAAACCCCTGGTTTATTGCATTTCAAAATATCCTCCATATGCCCCTCATACTTCACTGTTAAAAATGCTTGATGATAATTAATACGACCAGATCACCAGTTAGATTTCTTAACGAGTCGGAAGTTCTTAGCCATTCAGCACGAAGTTTATTGTCTTTCTCACCTCATTTAATATCCCATCGAGGAAACAATAATGGGTTGTTGCCTCTGTCATGTTTATACCGAGAAGTGTTTCCAGAGAGGGTATCGCTCAAGCGCTGCATTCCTTTGGCATATGGAAATAGGCTGAAGACTTTCATGATAACTGGGATTTCATGAAGCCTAAAGACCAAAAATCATAGCATGGTTAAATCCATTATATTAATTTCGTTGGCTGCCTTTCTGCCTGGGTTGCGTGTGTGCGTGTCCCCATTCCTCCAATCTCTTTACCCCAAAAAACCGGTTTAAGCAGGGTGGTCCCTAAACACCCTCCTCTCCCCGGGACCTCATCTCCCTCAATGGAAAAACGATAGTCCCCCTCCCCCTTCCTCCACCCCTCCCCTTCCCTCCTCCTTTCCCTTCCTTCTTCCCTTCCCCCCTCTTCCCTTTTCCTTGTTTTATGATGAAATAAAATGTGCCGAGATTAGATACTATTAACAAAATGTTTATAGATTTGTAAGGACATATTTTTTTTTGTATAAAAGTAATGTACAGGTTTTTAAAGTCAATATATAGCTTGCTTGACCTTTAGAATTTATGACATTATGAGGATCATAGTAAATACTACTCCTGTTATACAACTGGAGTTTTTAAGATTAAAGAAGACGTCATAATCCAATTCTGGATTTCTTCCTGAAGGGAAGTGGATCCCAGTCGGATGTTGACCTTCCAAATTGAAATTCCAGGACCCCAGTTGAAATTCTAAACTTTAAACCCTTACAGTATTTGACACATTTGCATATCGTAAGAGTTGAAAATTAATTGAAAATTGAGCTCTATAATTTTAAATACAGGTTTACTAATTACTATTATTTTTTCCTTCATTCACATGGATATATACATTCGAGAATAGTATATTTTACTAATTACAGAATTGGTACTTTGGTTTTGTGTAATTTTCTTTGACCCCCCAAAAAATATCTTGGCCCCGCCCGGGGCCCCACCACTGATGGAATGCCAGCTACGCCACTGCACAGGATCTTGGAATCTTTAAGAATTTAAGAAGACGACATTTCTCCAGGAGTGCTTCAGGAGCTAAAGACTGCTTCAAAGGATCCTGGAGTTGTGAAGATGTGTTTCAAGAATGTTTTAATAACTGTCCAGAAATTTTCAACGTTAAGTGACCCAACGGTATATAATAAAGGAATTTTGGCTGAGCTTTGTTAGTTTCGTTTAGAAATGGACTTAGCAGATAATTCTAGGACAACAGCAGGCTCTAGTGGTGATGGTCCGGAACCGCCGATGACATCAGCTTTAATTCAAAACCCATCAACAGCTGCTCCTGCACCTACACCAAGATGTGGTCAGTTGTTTATATATGACCGGAAGGTAAACGGCTCTGGCGCTGCCCGTAGACTTTTGCTGACTATTGGTAGTAGGGTTAATTTAGCTGTGGGTATGGGTATGGTACAGATATGGGTATGGGTATGGTATGCATATGGGTATGAGATGGGCACGGGTATGGGAATGTTATGGTATGGAATGGATATGGGTAAGGGTATTGGTATGAGTATGGTATTGGTACGTGTATGGGTATGGTTATAGGTTTGGGTATGGTACAGATATGGGTCCGGGTATGGTGCGGATATGGGTATGGGTATCAGTATGGGTATTGTATGGATAAGGGTATGGGTATGGAACGGATATGGGTATAGGTATGATATAGATATCGGTATGGGTATTGGTATGGTACGGATATGGGTATAATACAGATATGGGTATGGGTATGGTACGGATATGGGAACTAGCAAATGCGAGCAATAGCGAGCATCTGCTAGTATTTCCGCGGTATCTCCACACAGTATGGCATATAATTCAAGCAAGAAATTCACATACTATCATGCGGTCTTGGAATTCATATTTACCTTACAGATATCTCTGCTTTATTGAAAGCGGCTATCATGAACAAACTCTCGGTCGTTGCTTATCACTCTGCTATGTGTTGCTGACACCATCCACTAGGTTTCTTATCTGGAAGGGGTCAGTGGAGCAAAGGGCAATCACGCTGGAATGCCAACAGTAACAACTTGCTATTGTTTTATTGATGTATTGTTGGCCTCCTTCTGTTCGGCAGCAAGAAAGGACATTGTCCCATAATTTGGATCCTCCTTGTGGAGATGATTTTTGCACTATCCTGTATTTCATGCTTGGTAGGGTAAGTTTATTTTCGGAAGTAAACGATGTTGCATTCCCTTACTCAGTTTTAAGTATGGCTACAAAAGGCTGTTCATCCTGAAGCCTCTGGTAACTGGCTGTCAAATTCAGTTTTTTGACTGTGAATGAATCTCCGGTACGTTAATGGACGATGAAAAACATATTTAGTATTTAATGTTGTATGGCCTACAGTTTTAGCTGTAATATGTCGAAAATATGGAGAAAATTTTTCAAATTTTTAGCTTTGTATCTTGTATAAAATCGGGCATTCCTTTATTTCGGAATGCAAAGATATGCTTAGAAGTAATACGTTACTTTGGATTACTCTATTCCTAAATGGATTTTGAGTCACATTGTATCTACATTTTTGGCGGGATACTGTTTGCTTGCATGCACAAGGAGCACAAAATACCATACACTTTCTGTAATTCCCATTTAAATTTCCGGCTAAATTCATAATCGAGTTTGGGGATTGCCCCGGGACCTTCCAAATGACACAATAATAAAAATATTTCCTGTACTCTAATTTAAGATACCTTTTTAGCCAATATAAGACAGTATAATTGAAAAATAACCCCACTTTTTTTGTGCTTTGTTTAAGGAATAGAGAAGAGCAATAATATGATGCACTTATTTTTTCTTAATGTACAATTATTATCAGAGCAAGATTTGAATGTGCTGAGGAACATAGGCGTCATTCCAATATTCTAATGATTTAAAGTAACACCTCTCCAGCAGACAAAGTTTCAATCTGCCTTTCAAGCTGTCCAACGATGCTTATTACAGGTACTTTCTTTGAATCTTCATCTGAAAACCCTCATCGACAGAGTTAACCGCCAATAAACCCAGGAGGGCTCCAAAGGGAAATTAGCCTGCAGAGAAAGACCGTAGTAGCATAAGGTGATCAATAAATATGAGGGAATAATAAAAAAAAAAAGATACACCTGATATTCAGGAGACGTTATCAGATAGCAGGAATGAATTTTCTCCTCCCTTAGCTAATTGCAGATCAGAAGATTCCACAGCTGCACTAGACAAACTATTCCACATTTTAGCTGTAGCCAAAACTCCTCACAAACTGAGTAGTTTTAAACCTGATGCTAGGAAATGACTTTGCAGCAGCATCCTGCCCAGTGTTGGGAGCAAAAACAGCTAAGTCAAGTAAGGAATTGTACATTTTAGCATTAAATGTAATGAACACACTTTACGTCTGTCCCACAAATCAACATTAAGATTTGGCAAAATAAACTTGACTGACAGTATAACTCTATGCAAGAGTTTGAGATGAGAGCCAGTACCCGAAGACCACAACAGAGAACAGACTCCTAACAAGGAAGAAGAAAAGGGTTCAAACACATAATAGCTTCATCACGGAACATTCTGAAACATTTTCACAAGATACCAAATTTTTTGAGACACAGAGGAAGCAATATTATGCATGTATTTATCAAAAGTCAGTTTCTCATTAAAAGTTGCAACTGAAATTTTAAGTCACTGAAATTTAAAACCTTACCATTTAAGTGAAAATCAGGATGCAAAGGAAAAGGCATTCTGAATCGACTATCATACTTTGAGTTTTTGAAGGGTTGCACTTCATGCCCCAAAGCCTTCTCCACTCCTGAATGCATATCAGATCTCTGTTCAAGGATTCTGCAACCATACATCTAACCAATTTCTAATGATCTTAACCTGTGAATAAGTGCTTCATGATTCACACGGTCAAAAGCTGCACTTACAGTCTAGACGGACCAATGGCATGCCTCTGCACCCTTAACAGAGCGTAGCAAGACGGTAGATATTGTCAACAGCGCATCGAAAGTACTAAGGCCTTTACAAAGACTGAACTGTAGTAATGCTGGTAGCAGGTTATTGTACTTAAAATGGCATCTCAACAGAGCTCAAATATGCCTGCAGCTATTTTGGAGGACTTTTTAATATTATTATGATAATAATACTAGTAACTGGATCTTTTGAAAAGCATTTGATAACTTCAGTGACGAATTCCTTTGAACATCATCGCCTTGAATAATTCTTTTTATTACCCTGTATTTATGAATTTCTAAGTTCCTTTAAAAAGTGCTTTAACGATTAAACTTAAAATATGGCTCTAAAATACACAAATCATAGTCATATGCATTTGCACGAGGTTAAAAGAGAATATGGCATGGTAGTTAAATCAATAACTTTTCAATGTATTTCCCCTACAGTAGTATTCTGTAGTACTCTGTATGTATTCATTTACAGGTCTTTGGTGCACGTGAACATTTTAAAAATATATAATAATATATTGGTTTAAAACGCACTGCCTACATTTCATTGTGAAGTTTATATTTGATTAACGGTTACCTAATATGATCTTCAGCATCTGGCTGCCATGTGCCTGCATATTGACAAAACCATTTTTCTGGTACTGATTCATGGAGGCTGAAACACACTCACTTAATTTTGTATTATATATTGCGAAAAGAAATAAGGTAAAACTATACTGGAAAGCCAATTCTGATATCTTTAATGTTTTCTTGAGAGATTATTGGTCTTTATTTTTCACACAGGAAGCACAATATGCTTGCAAGTAATAACTCTGAACTTCGCCGTCTTAGGATGATTCTGTTGCACCTTGTATGCATTCAGACTTGGACGGCATTGCAAACTTTTTTTCTAACTGACAAATAAGCAGTATCATTAGACATGTAATACCCACCAGAAAAATTAGTTTTGAACACATGCCAATAATTTTTCATGTATTCATTAATCTATCAGTAAGCTCTTTAACCCTTTCACTGCGATGAACGACTATTGCCATCTGTTGGAAGTTTTAAGAAATACGGGCCTACAGTACTTACCGGAAACATCTTCCACATCACTTGCAGAATTTGGTAGGTTACTGGGGTTTTCATGATATTATGTAAAGTTGGATTCATGATATGTAAATTTTCTATATATAAATATATCTATATTTATTCAAATATATACTGTACATATACACATGCATGTATATAAATATATAACATTATATATATATATATATATATATATATATATATATATATATATATATATATATATATATATATATATGTGTGTGTGTGTGTGTGTGTATCACTTTTTGACTGTTATAGACCAAGTCATTATTGCATTCCTTGACTTTAATGATGGGCAATGAACAGAGGGAAGTTGTTTTTACATTTTGTTATATCCTTATCCTTGAACGTACAATGAAAAATATTAACTATACAGAATGGATATTTACATATGAAACTAAACACAAGCAGTACATGGATTCCTTTGTGTAAATAACATCATTATTCCTCCGGCAAACATAAGTGAGTCTTCCTGCCCTACATTATCGGAGATTCACTCTAATTTCCTTTCCGTCAGATTGAGGCTGGCTCCTACTGCCTCGTGCCAGCTCGTAAGAACTGCAAGTCTTTTCTGTAGTCTTTTGTTTGCTTTTTCCAATTGTTCCGTCCTCATCTCGAGGTTCTTGAAGTCGCGGAGTAACGTTTCGTTCTTTGCCTGCAGATTTCGCAGCTCATCTTCCAAAAGAAGATTCCTCTCGTCCATGCTGCTGGCCAGCCTCGCCATCTCTTCCAGCCGGTGGTCTTTCGCTTGCAGTAAATTATCCTGCTGACTAAGCTTCATTTTTCTCTTGTAGCTGACATTGGAGGAAGCCATTTTCTTTCGACAGCTTTCCAACTTGCTCTTGCATTTCTCGAACGTTTAACTGGAGGTTTTCCTTCTCAGTCTTACAGTGGTTGAGTTCGCTTCCTAGTCCTGTGATTGCTTCAGTCATCTGCATCCTCTCTTCTCCCATCTCACGCAGTTTCGTGTCCAGCTGACTTGGTACTTCCTCTTGTTGACGAAGTTGACAATTGCTTTGCCAACTGAGCAGTCAGGCTCATTACTTTGTTGTTCGGGTATCACTTAGCTACTGGACAGCGGCACCGTTCTGAGTCAGTCGCTTATTTTCTGCTTTCATCCTCGTTATCTCGTCTCCCAGCATATTTATGCACATTTTCCTGAGCCGGCATCTCCTTCTGCGTCAGCTGCCTTTCGTTCTCAAGCAAAAGGATCTTGTCCTCCAAGATTCTGCTGTTCCCTCTTCTGCGTGTTAAACCGTCCTGTGTACGACTGCTTATCCTTCCTGTCTGTTTCCAGTTCCTTTCTGTGCATCTCCTCCTTTTCTTTTTCCGTTTTATTTCCTTGAAGAGTATTTTTCAGATCATGAACTCTTTTGGTTAAGTTGACATTCTCCAGTGTCAGATTCTTCCTCTCTTCTCTTTCGAGACGAACTTCTCCCTGCAATGCTTCAGTTGTCCATTGTAATCATCATCTTCGATTTTCTGCTTCTTAATGTTGTCCAGTATGTTGCCTGTTACAGCGCTAGCCAATCCAAAAACAGCAACCATAAGCAAATTCTTGATTCCAGAGGCGGCTTCCAGACCTGGGTCCATTTTGCCGGACAACAGCACACCAAAAACTGCTACTAGGCGGAGGCAAGGCAAAAGAAGTTGTAGACCCATTTCGGAGTCTGTAACGACAGAACCGACTCTTCAGCTTATATTCACCTCCCTCTCACATTTTTTTTCTGTGTTTTTCAGAATTTCACAAATTTTCTCTAGAATAATCTAAAATTTTTCCAATTTATGCATCACTAAATCCGTAAAAAAATATCAAATAACCTTGGAGACTCGTCGTTATGGATTTCACATCATTAAACATAACTCTTAATCCCGACCATCTTTATCACTTGTATACCATCAGAATGACTCTTACTGGCTGCTCTAGGAGCAAGATCTCGTGCCGGAATAAGGCCAACTTATTTTCAAACAACATGTACACACCACACACCTGTCTCAGACCCACTATTGTACCAAACGTTTTACTCTCTGTCTCTCTCTCTCTCTCAATGTTGCGTAAAATGTTTGGGACGTGTAGTATATGTATATATGTATATATAATTATATATATATATATGTATGAATGTATGTATATGTACATATATATATACTCATATATATATTATAAATATGTATATATATATATATATATATATATATATATATATATATATATATATATATATATATATATATATATATATATATATATAATCACTCTAAGAAATCGAGGAAAAATTATTTGCTTCTGATTCAGAATCTGATTATGATATAGATGATTCTGACCTGGTGGAAACTGAGGATGATGATGTTAATGATGGTGATGATGTGTTGATGTTGCTGTGCCATACACATGGACTGAAGTTGAATTAAATGATAATAATCCCAAAGAGGTCGATAGTACAATAATTTATACACCCATAAGGTAATTAGATTGACAATTTGACTCCTATGAATGCTTTGCTAAATTATTTCCCTAGGAAATAGATGATAATGTAACAAAAGAATTAAATATTTCTATTTTATGATAGCCAAGAAGCAAACTTTGCCTAAAAGATCATGGTATGTTTATTTTTCAGTTGAAATTAGTTCACAAACCTACCAATGAAAGTTATCCGAGTTAAAACACCTTCATATTAGTTACATCTAGTTTCAGAGCAGTACTTGCAAGGGACAGATATCAGTTTGATGGCGCAGATTAAGGATGATTGGTATCATTAAAAAAATAAAGACATCTATATTATTTTGTACATATTTTGAAGTATAGCATTTATACAGAATGTACAGTACAAGAAGTGTTGCAAATATGGAACATGAATATATGATACACTGATAGTGTACTAAAAGGATTACTTGTGCCACTAACGAAGACCTCAGAGTCAATGACTTTTCTTTTTTTTTTTTTTTTTTTTACTTTTTCCAATTTTTAATCATTTATTGACGCATGATGTATTAATTGCAAGCTAAAATGAAGTTCATTCCTGAAAATATAGGGCTTATAGTGTAGTACATTTTTCATTTTTTAAGCTGGAAGCACTTTCAAATGTGCACGTAGCTGGGAATGAGTCAAAATAAACTCCGCTGCGAAAGGGTTAAATAAATGTTGGAAAATTCTAAGAAAATTGTAGGTAAACTTGTATTTAAGAACAACATTGTACATTTTAAATTTTGTGAAAAAGTGAAAGACTTCATAAATGAGCACGAGTACCTTAGACATATAGTATAATAATTCACTGATATACAACTTGAATTGCCTCCTTTGTTAAAGCAGCTTAAAAGTTTAAAGCGAGAAGAAATAGAGAAAATACTGTGAGGAATGAGTATAACTTACTTCTGCATGGCATTTAAAGTATAAGATTAATCATCTAAACGATCGAGTGTATGGGAGTCATTTGATTTCCCTAAAGTGTTTTTATGGGACCAAGCAGCTCCCTCTCATGTCTGAATTCCTTAAGTTAAACTCTGGTCCCTATAAGTACTATGCCTGTAGAATCTGGTGAACGCAGCAGCTGCAGACCACAGCAGCCGTACCGAATTGTCAAATCTTCTGCTCCCTAGGGGACCAATATTTAACCCATTAGGATCCCGCAGATCAACAAGCGCAATCGTCAGCAGGAGGGAGCCTATGTCTTGACTATAGCAGAGTCCACTTAGCTTTGCAGCTAAGCCCAGCCCACTGCACGCCATTGATTGGCTAGCTTTCGAAGGGGTAATGACGTCACACTAGTTAACAGTCCAAATGATTACCAGTACGGATTTGACTCCGGTCATGTTGAGTTTCGTGCATGAATTGTGACACTGCAGATTTGAGTTCCCGGGGTTGTGAAGTATGCAATTGATATCTCCGATAAAAGATATATTAAGCTATATATTATGAAGATCTTGGATCATTTTGTCTGTGTATCTTTTTTTTTTTTTTTTATCATGCGCAGCCTAAATACACAAGCATCTTGCTTTTTTTCTTTTAAATTGGCGTTGGCCTAAATAAGCTATCCAACATAGACCACGTTAATTGAAATGAAGCATAGACTTCTGAAGCCATGTCAAATGTTAATATCATTGAGAGATTAGGCATACACATCAAATTCTTATATTTTGAGGCAATGACAGGGCATGGGCCTACACGTCAATTTCTTATATTCTGAGGCAATGACGGGGCATGGGCCCGCACATCAATTTCTTATATTCTGAGACAATGACAGGGCATTGGCCTACACATCATTTTCTTATATTCTAAGACAATGGCAGGTCATGGGCCTACACGTAAATTTTTTATATTTTGAGACAGTGAAGGGGCATGGGACTGCACGTCAATTTCTTATATTCTGAGACAATGACAGGGCATGGGCCTACACGTCAATTTCTTATATCCTGAGACAGTGACAGGGCATGGGACTGCACATCAGTTTCTTATATTCTGAGACAATGAAAGGGCATAGACCTGCACGTCAATTTCTTATATTCTGAGGCAATGACAGGGCACAGACCTACACGTCAATTTCTTATATTCTGAGGCAATGACAGGGCATGGGACTGCACGTCAATTTCTTATATTCTGAGGCAGTGACAGGGCATAGACCTACACGTCAATTTCTTATATTCTGAGGCAATGACAGGACATGGGCCTACACGTCAATTTCTTATATTCTGAGGCAATGACAGGACATGGGCCTACACGTCAATTTCTTATATTCTGAGGCAATGACGGGGCACAGACCTACACGTCAATTTCTTATATTCTGAGGCAATGACAGGGCATGTGCCTACACGTCAATTTCTTATATTCTAAGACAATGACAGGGCATGGGCCTACACGTCAATTTCTTATATCCTGAGACAGTGACAGGGCATGGGACTGCACATCAGTTTCTTATATTCTGAGACAATGATAGGGCATAGACCTGCACGTCAATTTCTTATATTCTGAGGCAATGACAGGGCACAGACCTACACGTCAATTTCTTATATTCTGAGGCAATGACAGGACATGGGCCTACACGTCAGTTTCTTATATTCTGAGGCAATGACAGGGCACAGACCTACACGTCAATTTCTTATATTCTGAGGCAATGACAGGGCTTGGGCCTACACGTCAATTTCTTATATTCTGAGGCAAGGACAGGGCATAGACCTACACGTCAATTTCTTATATTCTGAGGCAAGGACAGGGCATAGACCTACACATCAATTTCTTATATTCTGAGTCAATGACAGGACATGGGCCTATGTCAATTTCTTATATTCTGAGGCAATGACAGGGCATAGACCTACACGTCAATTTCTTATATTCTGAGGCAATGACAGGGCATGAGGCTGCACGTCAATTTCTTATATTCTGAGGCAGTGACAGGGCAAAGACCTACACGTCAATTTCTTATATTCTGAGGCAATGACAGGGCATAGACCTACACATCAATTTCTTATATTCTGAGGCAATGACAGGACATGGGCCTACACGTCAATTTCTTATATTCTGAGGCAATGACAGGGCACAGACCTACACATCAATTTCTTATATTCTGAGACAATGACAGGACATGGGCCCACATGTCAATTTCTTATATTCTGAGTCAATGACAGGGCATAGACCTACACGGCAGTTTCTTATATTCTGAGGCAATGACAGGACATGGGCCTACATGTCAATTTCTTATATTCTGAGGCAATGACAAGGCAAAGACCTACACGTCAATTTCTTATATTCTGAGACAATGACAGGACATGGGCCTACACGTCAATTTCTTATATTCTGAGGCAATGACAGGGCATAGACCTACATGCCAATTTCTTATATTCTGAGGCAACGACAGGGCATGGCCGTACACATCAAATTCTTATATTTTGAGACACTGACAGTGCATAGACCTATACATCAATTTCTTATATTCTGAGGCAATGACAGGGCATAGACCTACACGTTAATTTCTTATATTCTGAGGCAATGACAGGGCATAGACCTCCACATCAATTCCTTATATTCTGAGGCAATGACAGGGCATGGGACTGCACGTCAATTTCTTATATTCTGAGGCAGTGACAGGGCATAGACCTACACGTCAATTTCTTATATTCTGAGGCAATGACAGGACATGGGCCTACACGTCAGTTTCTTATATTCTGAGGCAATGACAGGGCACAGACCTACACATCAATTTCTTACATTCTGAGGCAATGACAGGGCTTGGGCCTACACATCAATTTCTTATATTCTGAGGCAATGACAGGGCTTGGGCCTACACGTCAATTTCTTATATTCTAAGGCAATGACAGGGCTTGGGCCAACACGTCAATTTCTTATATTCTGAGGCAATGACAGGACATGGGCCTATGTCAATTTCTTATATTCTGAGGCAATGACAGGGCATAGACCTACACGTCAATTTCTTATATTCTGAGGCAATGACAGGGCATGGGACTGCACGTCAATTTCTTATATTCTGAGGCAGTGACAGGGCAAAGACCTACACGTCAATTTCTTATATTCTGAGGCAATGACAGGGCATAGACCTACACATCAATTTCTTATATTCTGAGGCAATGACAGGACATGGGCCTACACGTCAATTTCTTATATTCTGAGGCAATGACAGGGCACAGACCTACACATCAATTTCTTATATTCTGAGGCAATGACAGGGCTTGGGCCCACATGTCAATTTCCTATATTCTGAGTCAATGACAGGGCATAGACCTACACGGCAGTTTCTTATATTCTGAGGCAATGACAGGACATGGGCCTACACGTCAATTTCTTATATTCTGAGGCAATGACAGGGCATAGACCTACATGCCAATTTCTTATATTCTGAGGCAATGACAAGGCAAAGACCTACACGTCACTTTCTTATATTCTGAGACAATGATAGGACATGGGCCTACACGTCAATTTCTTATATTCTGAGGTAATGACAGGGCATAGACCTACATGCCAATTTCTTATATTCTGAGGCAACGACAGGGCATAGCCGTACACATGAAATTCTTATATTTTGAGACACTGACAGTGCATAGACCTACACATCAATTTCTTATATTCTGAGGTAATGACAGGGCATAGACCTACACGTCAATTTTTTATATTCTGAGGCAATGACAGGGCATAGACCTACACGTCAATTCCTTATATTCTGAGGCAATGACAGGGCATGGGACTGCACGTCAATTTCTTATATTCTGAGGCAATGACAGGGCATAGACCTACACGTCAATTTCTTATATTCTGAGGCAATGACAGGGCATGGGACTGCACGTCAATTTCTTATATTCTGAGGCAGTGACAGAGCAAAGACATACACGTCAATTTCTTATATTCTGAGGTAATGACAAGGCATGGGACTGCACATCAATTTCTTATATACTGAGGCAGTGACAGGGCAAAGACATACACGTCAATTTCTTATATTCTGATGCAATGACAGGGCATAGACCTACACGTCAATTTCTTATATTCTGAGGCAATGACAGGACATGGGCCTACACGTCAATTTCTTATATTCTGAGGCAATGATAAGGCACAGACCTACACATCAATTTCTTATATTCTGAGGCAATGACAGGACATGGGCCTACATGTCAATTTCTTATATTCTGAGGCAATGACAAGGCATGGTCGTACACATCAAATTCTTATATTTTGAGACACTGACAGTGCATAGACCTACAGATCAATTTCTTATATTCTGAGGCAATGACAGGGCATAGACCTACACGTCAATTTCTTATATTGTGAGGCAATAACAGGGCATAGACCTACACGTTAATTCCCTATATTCTGAGGCAATGACAGGGCATGGGACTGCTTGTCAATTTCTTATATTCTGAGGCAATGACAGGGCATAGACTACACGTCAATTTCTTATATTCTGAGACAATGACAGGGCATAGACCTACACGTCAATTTCTTATATTCTGAGGCAATGACAGGGCATAGACCTACACGTCAATTCCTTATATTCTGAGGCAATGACAGCGCATGGGACTGCACGTCAATTTCTTATATTCTGAGGCAATGACAGTGCATAGACCTACACGTCAATTTCTTATATTCTGAGGCAATGACAGGGCATAGACCTACACGTCAATTCCTTATATTCTGAGGCAATGATAAGGCATGGGACTGCACGTCAATTTCTTATATTCTGAGGCAATGACAGGGCATAGACCTACACGTCAATTTCTTATATTCTGAGGCAATGACAGGGCATAGACCTACACGTCAATTCCTTATATTCTGAGGCAATGACAGCGCATGGGACTGCACGTCAATTTCTTATATTCTGAGGCAATGACAGGGGATAGACCTACACATCAATTTCTTATATTCTGAGGTAATGACAAGGCATGGGACTGCACGTCAATTTCTTATATTCTGAGGCAGTGACAGGGCAAAGACATACACGTCAATTTCTTATATTCTGAGGCAATGACAGGGCATAGACCTACACGTCAATTTCTTATATTCTGAGGCAATGACAGGACATGGGCCTACACGTCAATTTCTTATATTCTGAGGCAATGACAAGGCACAGACCTACACATCAATTTCTTATATTCTGAGTCAATGACAGGGCTTGGGCCCACACGTCAATTTCTTATATTCTGAGTCAATGACAGGGCATAGACCTACACGGCAGTTTCTTATATTCTGAGGCAATGACAGGACATGGGCCTACACGTCAATTTCTTATATTCTGAGGCAATGACAGGGCAAAGACCTACACGTCAATTTCTTATATTCTGAGACAATGACAGGACATGGGCCTACACGTCAATTTCTTATATTCTGAGGCAATGACAAGGCATGGTCGTGCACATCAAATTCTTATATTTTGAGACACTGACAGTGCATAGACCTACACATCAATTTCTTATATTCTGAGGCAATGACAGGGCATAGACCTACACGTCAATTTCTTATATTCTGAGGCAATGACAGGGCATAGACCTACACGTTAATTCCCTATATTCTGAGGCAATGACAGGGCATGGGACTGCTCGTCAATTTCTTATATTCTGAGGCAATGACAGGGCATAGACCTACACGTCAATTTCTTATATTCTGAGGCAATGACAGGGCATGGGCCTACACGTCAATTTCTTATATTCTGAGGCAATGACAGGGCATAGACCTACACGTCAATTTCTTATATTCTGAGTCAATGACAGGGCTTGGGCCTACATGTCAATTTCTTATATTCTGAGGCAATTGCAGGGTATAGACCTACACGTCAATTTCTTATATTCTGAGGCAATGACAGGGCTTGGGCCTACACGTCAATTTGTTATATTCTGAGGTAATGACAGGACATGGGCCTACACGTCAATTTCTTATATCCTGAGGAAATGACAGGACATGGGCCTACACGTCAGTTTCTTATATTCTGAGGCAATGACAGGGCATGGGCGTACACATCAAATTCTTATATTTTGAGACACTGACAGGGGATGGGCCTACACGTCAATTTCTTATTGCAAATAGTTTTCTACTCGTATCTGCTGGAAATAGAGTAGCTTTTAATTAATACAGTAGTTTCAACTCCACGACATATAATGTATATGCATAAAGTGGAATGTACACGCATAAGCAAGTGCACATACACATACATGCGTGGATGGCCATAGTAACTGCAACGGGCGTCAATGACCATAGAAATCACGACGCCTGATAACTTAAAATCATTCATCCATTGTACCACAGAGAACAAAAGTAAAAAATGTAGGCACGTAGCCGATGGCACACATAGATCAATCATAGGACTGTCTCAGCCTTACACACAACAATCAAACTGCTCTCAATGAACTATATTGAAAATATATTTACAAAAAGGGATAACAATTATATTACTGTGATGGGTAAATATAAGGCTGCTGTAGCATTTCTATGAAAATGAATGCTATGGTAGGAAGGAACCATAAGATACTTAACGAAATAAGAAAAAAATAAATGATAGCTGAAAAAGTTATGCATGAGATGATCCAAACCATTTATTTGCTTTTGGGGGCAATCTTGTAGATTACCCTATTGGAGAAAAGGATACATAAGAGTCAGTAATTCTCTCTCTCCCTGTTGTTAGGAGAATATTCTGGCATATATTATATTCATAAAGATCTCGATTACTTTTAATTAAAACAAATGACTAAATTTCAATTAAAAAGAGTAGGCAAATAATTCTTTACACCATTATTTTATGAATAGGTCTATGTTTATTCTGCAATGTTAGGTTACCATATGAAAATTATTCGAAGACACTACAAGCACCATAACAGCAGCAACAAAAACAAGAATATCCACAACAAGGACCACAATAAAACTGCTGAATGTAAGTTAGGCCTATAATCCAAACGTCATCAAGACATAGAACATTATAGGTCTATCTCATTTTTTATGGTCCTGTTATTTCGAAAGGATATAATGTCCTTAAGAAATTCTCAGGAAATTATACCCAATATGACTCGTATTGCCTATCATACTGTAAAATTAAGTTAAACAAACATGGGCATATTCTGGTTTTGTAGAGTGCAGTCACTGCTTGTCATCCCTCCGAATGTTTAAACGATTCCAATGAAATTGATTTTTAACTGTTAAAATGTAGTAAAATTTCCTGAAATCAATCTGAAACACCAGTCTGCATAGCTCTGAGAAATCTTTGAGTTAAATTTAGAATGGTGAACACGCTCACAACATCACGCGGTTAGTTATCATTGTCCAGTGATTCAAGTGCACCGATTCGAACGCATACATTCCCTGTGTCACCTCCGTGTTCAAGTGAACCTCATTTACGAAACACAACATTGCAGCATCGAGAAACACTCCTGACTTCATTCATATTTTCCTGTTTTTTTTTTTTACCATTTTTAGGGAGATGTGTTTTATGATTTTATTTCAGGGGATAATATAACGTTTCTTTTTGATAATCAGCAGAACGTATTTTAGTTCGGTAAAACAACCATTACAAAATAAATGAAGATGAAAAGAACCACAGATTAACCAACTTTTCGAAACCATTGCCAACCAATCAGCTTCAGGGAATGGTCGTGACGTAATAAGTGGGCGGGGCTTAGCTGCAAAGCACGGTGGACTTTGCTCTAGTGGGTAGCTAAATTAATCTCTTCAAGCTGCAGTTTCTTTATTCTCAACTTCTTATAATTCTTCAGTGACTTTCGGAGACATTTACTGCAAGCAAACAGCTTACATCAGTTTACTGTACAAAAAAAAAAAAAACATTACTTAGCTCTACAAACAATAAATCCACATTAAACAAATTGTTTCATTTACACACAACTCACTCATACTCACATACGGCATCCCCACATAGGCTACCAGCAATCACAACAGGCGCTAGGACAGCACTCTGCCCAAACACCCAAAACTAAATAATTCCAATAAGAAATATGCCTACAATGCAAAATAATGACCAATATTTCTGACAAAATGAAATTATTACTATCACGGCAAATGCTACATGAATTACATTGCATATAAACAAACACCACGTACCCAGCTCACTTCTGTAGCCTCACAAAGGGCAGAAACATTCATCCAACCATTATGCTAAGTTCACACATTTCATGTATCAAGGCACGCAAGCCCATGCACGACTGAAAATTGTGAAATGTGACCATACGTGAGATGAATAAGCCCCGCCCAACTGGATACGTGACATGGGCCGATGTGCGTAAAGCAAGCGTATTATAGTGCGCCGCAAATGTATGCACTACTAAAGCGTGACATGACGCTTACCGGAAGTGGCCTGACAAGCGGCGGCACAGCCAAAAGTAGTGCATGGCAGAGCACGTAACACAGACTTATGTATACTGTATGTGTAACGTCGTGCGTTACTGAGTTACGTCAACCTCACGTCCCCATGTAGGCCACGCAGGACAGTGGAGAACGCCTTTGGGATTCTGTTACCAGACTATGTAACTGTCATTTTCTAAAACATCTTTTCTTAGTGATACGATATCGACCCTTTTGTCTCGACAGTTCATTCATTCATTCCTTTCAATGTTTATCATCGTTTTTATGTGTGTGTGTGTACAGAAATAAATGTTTGATCTCTGATGTGACAGCTGGGAATTCCGTTATTTTTATAATTTTTTTTTTTATGTCAATCTCATAGGGCTGTGTCTTCTTAAAAAAGCACAGTAATTGCATTACATAATATCTTGATGATAACTGCTACATTCATACTCATGATTTTATCAGAATTAACCATATTTAAAAATTTCACCTCGTTATACATGGAGATACAAACACAATCAGTTTGCTTTATTTTCATAGCTATCAGTGTTATTTTATTAGTATGATTCCAATTAATATTCAAAAGGTTTAGAAGCTCAATATGAAAAGAACATTGTTGTTACAATATTTATTTATCCATTTCATAAAACAAAATTATTTACAAAAGTTAATTAAACCAGAGTTGGAAAAGTATTCACTCAAATTTCAGTACTAAACAATTACCAATACTTACATTATTGCTACAATACATGGGCCATTTATGTGTATTTTGCTTTGTAGTCCACTTGCGTGTGGTATGTTTTGAAGCAGTTGTTAGGATGCAGCCCTGAATTATTAGGGCAAGTTTCACAGTAATAAGTAGTTGTTTTTCGACCGCCTGGCCCATTACGGTCGCCTCAAACTGCGCAGTCACGAGCCTTCATATGCATAATATTATAAGAAAAAAAACGCGCGCAGACAAGAAGGAGATCAGGAGCACCCCGTCACACATACCTTCATACCTGTAGCTGAAGGAGTGACCCGTCCTTAGGAGCAGCCCTTCCAACCGTGACCGGCAACACTGCAACCAGGGATGCAAAGCAACAACGGAATATGCTGAGAGAATATTTTTCATCGGTCCGAAGGCTCGGTGTATTGACAGGAGAACACGATTTAGTTACTTTCCTGTATAGTTTATTGTTTAACTCACTGTATTTACTTAAATGTCTGTTCATGCATTTAGTTCGAAATTTAATATCTATGTACTTGTATGTGTTGTAGTTATTTTGCCCTTTGTAATAATTACTTAACATTGATTCTTTTCTGATGATAATTCTATCTTTTTGAAAGTACCTTCTCTCCGATATTTGTTACATTATATATGACTTGCTTATTTTTTTCTGTCTGTTGTAATTTTGTTTCTTTGCCCATATGTTACCTATAGTATTTTTGGACTTATTTAAAATTCAGTAATGTATACTTGGATAGCCTTTTCAGGTTCATTTTGCCCTCTTCACCTGCGTACTTTTATTTGTGCTAGTTAATTTAATAAAAGATATTTTTCAAATCCATGATATATTCTCATCAATGCTTAGTAACTGGAAAGAGAATAGAGCCAGACATGATATTGCAAATATATATTTATTTAATATAAAACACAAACATACATATAGCTGTAAGAAAAATATACAGCCACTCATACAAAAATACATTACACAAGCACATAATAAATATAAGTACTATACACACCCACACATACTTAACAAATAAACTTAAAATTAAGACTGAAAATTATTCAGAAACATGGTGTCGATTGACCTGCAAGTGCCCCGCCTGTCCCTTTTATCCCAGGTCACAGCATTGTCAATTTGTCTCAGATGCATGCGGTATGGCATGGTTGCAGCGTCTACTCCCACGCCATGCGAATACCCACGCAGTGCAAGGCTGGAACCCTGGAGCGGCGTGGGACCACAGGTAAGGTCCTAGTGGTCATGTGGCCACCACGAGGTTGGCGCCAGGTTGTGCGGGTCGGGCCACGCTAAGCGACAGTTGGCGTGGCCGCCCACGCATGGTTTTGAACTGGTCGAAAGGTTCGTGGCTCCCGGAGTACGCCCGGGTGGTGCATAACGGTCGCACCGCATACTGGCGCACGTACATAGCATTTACGGTACATTTACATTGTATTTACGTACTTACCAATTTTCCACTGTGTGTGGGGATGCGTGCCTTGTTACGTGAATGTGTCAACTTAGCATTAGCCTAAACAGCGCCGCTGCTAGCCTCACAAAGTTCAAAATGTTGCTAATTAACAGTGTCCTAAGACCCAAGGCACACACTGTAGATTCACCTCACTGCGTTGGTTGATAGTTCCAAATTCACAGGACCCACTACCAAAGTCTTTTCCAAACACAAGTCTGCTTACAATCAGCAACACAAAACAATCCTTCTTGCAGGCGGGATGATGGCGACAGTCATGGAACTGTTCTCAACGGCCGTGATGGGGTCCAGTTCACGGCTTCCTAGTGTGTTTCATTCAACAATCATGCAACCAACAACAATGCAATTTTTCACACACACGACAAATTCCACAAATCACACCCAAGCGATCAAACTCATTTGCACAATAATACAATAAAACAACGACAAAAAAATCAAACGAACGTTTCAAGTCTGCTATGCATGGAAATTCTTTGTACATCACAACATAAGTCAAACACAAATACTAGATAATATACGATACAAATTCATCGTGATAAAGTTTACATTAAATAATGATATTTGAATAAGGCACCTTTCCAACAGCTATTTCGTAACATTCAGTATCTCTGATTTATATGTTTATCCGAATATATCTTAGTTACGGGTTCAAAGTGATATTCTTAAAATTCTTGTCAAATTAGAAAATTAGAAACTTATTGTTAAATGGCAAACTTAGCTGTCGCAAATTTTTCCCCACGACTGGGAGGGCTCCAAGTCCCGGATGGTATGGGACCAGGACGATCAGGCCTGAAGGGCACTATCAGCAAACATCGAAGTGAAGGTCCATCAAGATCAGACAGGGTTTTACAATTCTATAAAAAAAAAAAAAAAATAGACTATTTAAATTTAACATACATGAAACTTAACGCACACCCTTAAGGACCGCGCGGTCGGGTACAAGACACGATGCTGAAAGCTATACAAAAAACCATAAACTCAAAAAAAAACATGCCCCTAAAAGCTACAATTTTGCACAAAACCTATTTCCGAACAATCAGGCTACACTTTAACCAAATATTAAATGGATTAAACCTCGGATGTCAAAAATATATAAGGATCAAACTAGTATACCAAATGAACCGGTTCATTACAAAATGGTCAACTTGGCTGGGGAAGTGACGATCTGGAGTGTTCGAGCTACCTAGATGATATACCCTCGAGAAAGACGCATCTTGCTCCTCTGTATGTCTCGTCGACACCTTGGTTCCCTTTCAAAATTTATACATAGGTTATTTTACTAAAGAAAGTACTTGAATTACTTGAAAAGAGCCTCTCCGATATTCCTGATACAGACAACACACGCAATTCGCCGGACAAGTTACTTAAGTGGGAGTGGCCTGAGCAGGATCTTACAATGCCACCTGATTATAGAAAACATTATCTACTATGAAATACAAAAACTTTCGTAATCGTTTTCATCCAAAATTGATTCCTTCCTTCACTTGCTGATTATTTATTGGACTATATGGATAAATTATAGTATAACATCGGGATGGCATACGGTAGTTCTGCTTCTATTTCTTCTCCATATCACCAACTGTAACGACTATTTTTTTTTTTTTGGAAAAATTGCGCCAAACGCATAGCTGTCGGGAATTTCCTCGACAGACGTCACTCTATCTTCGTTGTGCCTATAGGCTGCACGATCAACCCACTAACTACAAAAGTGACTTAGCCCCCATGCAAGGATAACAAGTCACGTATCAGGTTTTCCCAATTTATTTACAAAAATAAAACCATCTCAATCATCACCCCAACATAACAACCACACAAAACCCCCAAAACAAACGCACTAACGAACTTACAATCTCCGTACCTGCAACACGAAACACGTGGGCTACGCAATTGCCCTCAACTTCAAAGAAACCACTGGAACCTAACCACAACTAACACAACGCCGCCCACCGCAGTAGACAAACGCCCAAACAGTTATTCTTACCGAACCAATCTCATCACAAATACATAGGAACACTCCAGCTGCCAACATTACACAAACCTTTGGGAGCCCAACTCACACGTTTGTTACACGGATTCTCTGAGTCTGGAACGACAAGCCCGAGACCAGGCGTTGCTAATTGGGTTAATTCACTTCTAGTTACTCTGGCTTAAGGACCCCAAACTCACAACAAATCACTCAAACAATCAACAAGACGAAACATGACGTTGCATACTGCGGCCGTACGTGCATTTCAGCAAAATGTGCAACAACAGTCGTGTTTACGACGTGCCTTGTCTAGTAAGTTCCCGCCATTCTGTCAACCCCGTAGAATCGGCGGGAGTTTGAAGCGAAAAAATCCCGTGCACTGAACTTTTTCGCGACAATAGCAATGTAAATTGTGAAATTACGATTTCAGTTAATTATGCAGTCAATAGACCCATTTCTCCCTTGGCTCCCTTCATTGGAACCTGCTGTCGGAAATCCATAGTTTCTGAGGTGGCTGAGCACAAAGCTCTAGCAACCATGAAATTCCAACAGGATTAATAGAAAATGTTTAAAGCCCTCGAGAATGAACGAGAAAAACTAGAAATCTGCACTGCAACAGTCGTCGATGCTGTGGGATGCTGGTGGATATTAATATGACAAGGAAAGGAACTAAACACAGTGAATATATTTCGACATATCAATATATCGCGCGCCAGCACTAGTTTTAAACTATAAAGATATCTATTATTTGCTGTAGTTATTCGGCACTACAGTAGATAATTTCATGGAGACTCTCCTTTCGCTTATGTCTAGCTAAAATTAATCATAGAAAACCATTACAATTACATTCTATAGAAAATGGATATTCACCCGTTGTTTTAAAGGATACACTTAAATAATTTGAGGTGTTCCGATTTAGTTAATTTCCACACACACACACACACACACACACACACACACACACACACACACATATATATATATATAAACATACATACATATATACATATGTATATACATAACTATACAATTAAAGATAAAATCCACAAAGGAAAGTGAAATATGTATATACTGTACACAGCTATACAAATTAAGATAAAATCCACGAAGGAAAGGGTAACACTGGTAACTATACATATAAATACTCAGAGATGGGCACAAATACTTTGAAATGTATCTAAATACTAAATACATTACTTGGTCAAAATTGTACTTAAATACCAAATACATTACAGGTAAATGTAATGCATTTAAATACTTAAACACATTACTTTTAATTGTATCTAAATACAATTCAAATACTTTTCACATAATTTTGATACCTTGCCTTTATAGGAATTCTATTAGTCTTTATGGAATTATATAATTTACTGTATACCAAAGCCACTGGATACCGAACCTTGACTGAACACAGAAAATTACACAAATGTCTTACATAATTTATTATCATTGATTATATAAAAAATCTGGCGAAGACCGTTGTGCGGCTTTCACTGGGTCCAGGTATACCTGGAGAGATAAATAATAAAGTACAAGAATAAGGGTAATGTGATTTATTAATTAAAATTTAATTCAATTATTAACATCAATGACTAAACAGAAACTCTAATACTACCTATATTCTTATTGGCCCTCATAAGCACCAGTTGTTCAAACATTTAATCTGACAATCGTCCTCTCCTGGGAGAATGAATAAGTCCCGCAAAGGAGAATAATCGTTCAACTGGAGCTGATGATGGCAGTGTAGTATTAAATTTAAGAAACATTTTTTAACTAGTGAATGTTTGTTAAGGCTGTCAAGACTATGTCCACAGTCATTCAAATAAGTCTTGACCATCACTGCAGGCGTCTGGATTGCGCTGCTTTCCGGTGACCTTTCAAAGTCAAAATATTTATTAATTTTCAAAAAGCTTCACACTTCACAATAAGAGTTCTATCATTTTGAAATTAATATTGTAAAGTGTTTGTATTATCCTTCAAAGTAATGAAGAGATATTTTGCTAGAGTGTACAGTTTTGGATTTTTTTTTGTTTATCATTCTTTTTACCTAAAAATCGTGGGAAAATCATATATAAAAAATATGACATAAGAAAGAAAATTTTTCTTCATTTTGTTCATTAATGTGTCTCCATGATCGGCGCAAATTGTCAGGAAAGTATTTTGAAAATATTATGTGTAAAGTTATCTGAAAGGCAAAAACTTTGGTTTTGAGATATGTGCATTCAAAGATTTTTATTTAGATTTTAATTAATTAGAAGTTCATAAACGTATTCCACACTAAAAAGTAAAATAAGACAAGCTTTGATAAGATACTTTATATGGGGATATGCAAGGGTATTCCCTTGCTGTAAGACTTTTTAAAATTTTCTTATTCTTTTTTTGGGTGGGGGGGGGGGTGAAATTTTGCCACATTTCGGGTCACCAGCCAACTTGATTGTATTTAAAAAAGTATTTAAGTATTTATAAATACTAAATACATAAAAAGTTTTTAAATACGTATCTAAATACTTGCATAAAAATGTATTTATAAATACAGTATTTAAATACATATCTAAATACTGCCCATCTCTGTATACTATATATTGCTACGAATGTCCGGGGAATACTTACTTGACTCAATATTAGGACAATTCGTGGACAAAACAAAGGAAATCTATGGGTTAGGGCCTTCTTCATGTGAGGGAATTACGTAAACTCAAGGGTTCTCTTAACTAATTATATTTACATAACAACACAGATCAGAAGAATGACGAATTACTGGGCAGGTAATAACAAGGGCCTGCTAAAATAATGAATTCTACGCAGAATAAATATTCTACGCTGACGATATCTTCGTAACAGGGAACATCGCAGTGGAAAGGGGCACTGCACATGGATCGGCCGAGATTCCACAGTCGAGGTCTATCTGCAAATATATGCAAGATGGTTACTTGCAATAATAGTAAGACTCTCAAAGGGAAAGTGAAGAATGCACAGATGGTGCCAGATAGCTCAGTTCAACACTAATGCATAATTACGTTAAGAATGAATGCTCCAACACAAATTACTGAGGTGATCGCACAATGGAAAAATAAATGAATAATAGGTAAAGAAATAACAGGAATCGTGACTGGCTAAAAGGACCTCACTCCGGCACATTACCTTAGTCAAGGCGCTGGCGATGAAGGAGGGAATTAAAATGCTACTACAAAATATACTGGTTGAGACCTGGGGTCGACACGTGGAAGGTTCAGGACAGGCACGGCAAGGACGTCTGTCCTCGGATCGTGTTCTAAGCGTTCCCCCTCGATTTCTGTTGCAGTTTCTATTTATAACCTTCGAGGATTACGCACCGCTTCTCTTCCAGATGGCGCAAAGGTCAATCTTCATCACGTTTTCCTATAAGGTCGACCGCATGGCAGCAGGAACCCATATGGAAGGTTCAGAGTTGGGGGCCAACTTTTTCTTTTGGTTCCCCCCCCTTGCCGTGCTGGATGCAGGGGTACCTGGAATTAGGCCTAAAAAGCAGTCACTCTGAACAGAGAGAGAGAGTTAGGCTTAACCATTTTGGGGAATGGAAGGGAGAGTTTATGAAGGGGCGAGTTGAAACCTCAGTTCTAGTAATTAATGAGGGACATTAATTTTTATTTCTTTCTCAATTGCTTTGCAAATGTAGAAACGGGTGAGGTTATGAGAAAAGGGGTCCCATCCGTCGCAATATATATATATATATATATATATATATATATATATATATATATATATATATATATATATATATATATATATATATATATATATATATATATATATATATATATATATATATATATATATTGCCTGAGTAGCATTAATGTTTGCTGGATTTTTTCTGTCTCATGAACCAGTTTCTGGTGACAATTGCAGACTTTTATTTTCCATTTATTGTTTTATTGTTACGACAGTTGTTTCGCCACTCTGTGGTATTGACAAACGACTACTGACTATCATTCTGTTGTTTTTGTTTGAGATGAAGTTGACCTTATGACAGCACAGGGTCTTTCTCGTAGAGCAGCCCGATGGTTCTGAACGATAAAAAGTTCATCAGAAACCATAAGCGATGGTTCTGAAACTCATTGATATCAAGGCGTAAAAAAGTTCAATAACAGACCTCGCGCGAATCTAAAAACCCAACAAACACATGAATAAGAATATAATCAGAAAAAAAGGTTGCAATGTCGTCCAACAGAAGGAAAGTCTCCAAGTAATTACAAGGTGCAACAGAATCGTCCTAAGAGGCGAACTTCAGAGTTATTGCTTGCAAGTATATTGTGCTTCTTGTGTGAAAAATAAGGCCAATAATCTCTCAAGAAAACATTAAAGATATCAAGGCTGGTTTCCCAGTATGATTTTACCTTATTTCTTTTCGCAATATATATTACAAAACTAAAAGAGTGTGTTTCAGCCTCCGTGAATAAGTATCAGAAAAATGGTTTTGTCAACATGCAGGTGTATGGCAGCCAAATGCTGAAGATCATATTAGGTAACCGTCAATCAGATATAAGCTTCGCTGTGAAATGTAGGCTGTGCATTTTAAACCAACATATTATTATATTGTTAAATGCTCAGGTGTACAATACAGTACATGCACCAAAATGAATACAGAGTACTCCAAAATATTGCTGGATGAAATCTATTGAAAAGGTATTGGTTTAATCACAATTCCACACTGTTTTCACCTCGTGAATGTGCATATGACTATGGTGTGTGTATTTTAAAGCTATATTTTCAGTTAACAGAGTAATCAGTACTACACCTTTTAAAGAAACCTAAGCATTCATAAATATAGGGCAATAAAAAAATTATCTATGGCAATGATATTCAAAGGAATTCGTCACCCAAATGATCAAACGCTTTTCCGGTGATAAAATTACTTATTTTATTATTATAAGGATATGAAGCAGTCTTCCGAAATACCTATCAGGCAAATTTTGAACTCGGATGATATGCCCTTTTGAGGAAAATGAAGCCAAGTGCTCTGTACTTGAGCATCGTTGGCAGCATGAAAGGCAGTGATGCAGAAGTTGTTAAGAAAAGCAACATCAATTGTGGTTTAGTGTCATATTTAAGCCTTATGTATTGGAGAAAAGGGTTACTTTTTATCTTTAGAATATTGGAAAGACACCTAGATTCCTCAGCACATTTAAATCTTACTCTGAGAATAGCTGTACATGAGAAAAAAATAATTTCATTTTGTTATTGCTCCACTCTATTCCTTGAGCGGGGTAGCAGACTATCAGGAATCTTAAATTAGAGTAAAAGAAATATTTATATTAAAAAATTTTGCTGGAAATTTAGATGGGAATCACAGACAGTGTGTGGTACTTTGTGCTCCTTGTCCATTCAAGCACACGACATATCGCCAGCCATAAAATTTCCGGGTGACTCAAAATCCATTTAGGGGAAGTCATCCAAGCTAAAGTATTACTTCTAGGTATATCTTTGCGTTCCGGAATAAAACAAAGTACGATTATACGAGATAGAAAGCTAAATATTTGAATAAATGTTTTTCTTCATGTTTTCAACGTATTACAGCTAAAACTTTATTCCATACATCAAACATAATTTTTTTTACAATCCATTAAGATATCGGAGGTTCTTCTTTGGTTTAACAATTGGATTTGAAAACCAGTAACTAAAGGCTGCAGGATGAAAAGTCTTTTGTTGCCATACTTAAAACTGTTTAAGTACAGGAATGCCATATCGTTTACCAATGAAATTAGACGCACCCTACCAAGCGGGAAATACAGGTTATTGCGAAAAATCCTCCAGGCAAGGAAAGTCCAAATTGTGGGACAATGTCCTTGCTTGCTGACTAACAAAAAAGGCCAATGGCGAATCATTATGATTATCAAGTTGTTACTGTTGGCATTCCAGCGTGAATACACCTTGTCCCATTGACCCCTTTCAGATAAGAAATCAAGTAGATGGTGTCAGCAACACAGTAAAGTGATAATCAACGACTGAAGGTTTGTTCCAGATAGCCGCCTTCAGTGAAGTAAATATGTAAAGCTTTCTAAGACCTTATGATGATATATGAATTTCGGATCTTTCCTAGATAGTGACCCCCAGCAAAGCTCGGGGGTCGTTAGCTGGGACTAATATTTCTTGGGGTCATTATCTTTATGATATTTACAATATTTTGTTTATGTTTTTACGGTCATCCCAACGGGCTTGTACTAAACGCGCTGCAAAGGCTGATACTCCCACATACCCGGTTAAAACCCTTGCAGGGTCACTGTTTATAGTCTAGCAACAAAATGTTGAGACTCGAAAGGTGATCAGCACTTCAGCCATATTTTCTTAAACCTGTTCAAACTTTTCAGCAAAAAAGGTGATAATATGGTAGATTTGGCGTTTTTTTGAGCGGCGCTGCCATTTCCTCGTGTATAGGTGATTAAGGGAAGTGACCACCGGTCACAGTAATAAGAAGATTGTCTCTCACCTCCCTCCATTCGTCACTACAAAAGCAAAACACGAAAATCAAAACATTATACTTGGACCTTGCTGTACACTTTTCAAATTGCTAAATACAAAATTTATTTAAGGGTGTATATAATATATATATATATATATATATATATATATATACTATATATATATAATATATATATATATATATATATATATATATATATATATACATATACTGTATATATATAATATACCTGTTATGTATACAAGTACATACGTTAACATGTATGCATGCATACACATGCATACATTACCTAAAAACGAAGTCACTTGTAAGTAAAAGCAAACAGCTGGACAGTACGCTCGAATATGTCCGCTCTCAGGGTTAACCTTAACTTCGAGGTTAATCCTGAAAATGTACCTTTTTGGATTGGGATTAAATACCTCTTTCGCCAAGATGGTAAACGTGTCAACGCCGCTAATTATAGGAAAATCTCAACCTTTCATAGCCAGAATATAGGAAAGATCCTGAATTTCTTGCTTGAATTATCTTTCATACTGTGTGGACATACTGCAGGATGTTACAAAATATATTCCTCAAAGTTAAGTAGAAATATGCAACAATGCTATGGTCTTTGGGTTTCAGGCTTCATGAAATCCCAGTTGTTTTCGTGAAAATCTACTAAAGTCTCATTCCATATTCCAAAGGAATGCAGTGCTATATCTGTTAAAGTGAAGAGAGTCGAGCAAAAAACTACTAAGAGGTAACGAATTTCAAAGGGAATCAATAGTGATATATTGCGAAAGATTGGCAGTGGGATTGAAGCCAAACTAGTATTATATTGCCAAGATATTAAGATTTTTCTGTAAGTGCATCAAAGAAAACGTAAATAAATACAGAATGCCACAAAAAGATATTTTAGAAAAAGCAAGGAAGAGGGAAGATTATTTCATGGTTTATCTTCAGTCAACAGAACAAGTGAATTTAGTTTTGGTTATATATTATATGCTTACAAAGCTGGAATACTCTTCGTTGGGTGAGTTGGTAGAACTGTGGACTGGAACTCGCTAGGCCGGATTTCGATTCCCCGGCCGGCTGATGAAGAGTTAGAGGAATTTATTTCTGGTGATAGAAATTCATTTCTCGCTATAATGTGGTTCGGATTCCACAATAAGCTGTAGGTCCCGTTGCTAAGTAACCAATTGGTTCTTGGCCACGTAAAATAAGTCTAATCCTTCGGGCCAGCACTAGGAGAGCTGTTAATCAGCTCAGTGGTCTGGTAAAACCAAGGTATACTTAACTTTTACAAAACTGGAAATATTCCTTTTAAGGATTCGGAGACTTTCAGAAATACAGGGTGATATAATTTTATTCGTGGCAACGCTTGTTAAAGGGATTCATTAATTAGATTATCAAAGCTTTCAAAGTGGAGAAAAATACCTACTCTATTATCATAATGATATTATGAAGGCCTTTCGTATACCTGCAGGAGTATTTAAGCTCTGCTTAGATGCCCTTTTAAGAACATAAAACCAAATACTCTACATCAGAATAGCTTGTGGGCCTGAAAGATAGAGTGGTGCATTTGTTAACAGAAAATAAAACTTATGAATAGTGCTTATAGTCGTATCTAAGCTTTATGCATTTGGAATTGTTTTTTTTTTTTAATTTTCTGAATATTCTAAAGACGCCTAGGTTCCTCACCGCATTTAAATCTTGCTCTGATACCAAGTGGAGATAAAGAAAAAGTAGGTGCTTTGTGTTCCTTGCCCTGGAGCTATTCTTTGAACAGGGTAGCACCAAAAGAAAAAGGGGGATATCACCAGTGGCGTTGCTATGGGGGTGGGGGTGGGGAGGCCCCCAGTCAGATGCTTGGCACCCCGCTGGGCGCCCCCCAAGTGGAAATTCCCTTTATAGCTAAACTTTAACCCTTACAGTATTTGAAACATTTGCATATAGTAAGTTGAAAATTAATTGAAAATTGAGCTCTATAATTTCAAATACAGGTTTACTAATTACTAATTCTATTATTTTCCTTCATCCACATGGATATATACATTCAAGATTAGTATATTTTACTAATTACAGAATTGGTACATTAGTTTTGTGTCATTTTCTTTGACGACCCCAAAAAATATCTTGGCCACACCTAGGCCCCCCCCTCTAGGAATGCCAGCTACGCCACTGGATATCACTTCAGATACTATTGTCTTGCATTGCATATCAGGTGTCTTAAATACTTCTGTAAGAAATATTTATATTATAATGCCATTCTAAAGTCCCACTCAAATCCCTGAAGTCGAATAAATAGTAATATAATCGTAAAGCTTAGATTTGACTAAGATACGATGCATTGAGCTTTATGCTCCTTGTCCACTCAAAACAACGACGTCCCGCCGACACAACAATTACAGGGCGTCACAAAACCATTTAGGGAAAGCGTAATGAAAAAAATAGTGCAACACTAAATATTTGTATTCCAGAGAATTGCCGAATATTCCATTAGGAGACAAAAGCCATTCTCACTCAAGCTTTTAACAGACAGTAAAAAAAAGCTGCAGGAAAGAGTCATGTCAACAGACGGATAAGCAACAGATAATCAGTTAATGTTAAGAGTGAGTCAGTAAAGTGGTGAACTAACTAGGAAAACGCAGAGAGAATCTTTGCAGTGAGGAAAAAAAAACGTTGTAAGGAAGTCAGAGAATTAGTGAGTTGGAAATAGGTACTAGAGAGAGAGAGAGAGAGAGAGAGAGAGAGAGAGAGAGAGAGAGAGAGAGAGAGAGAGAGTGTCACTGTACTTCCTCCCACCCCTCCATTGCTTTCCGAAGCGAAAAGTGAGGTCGAGTTCTATTCATCTGCCATTACTATACACTAATGAGCCATGGGAGAGACCTATTAACTTAATTATAAAGCCTTTGTCACCCTAATTGGTTGTAGACCCGTGATGAGAGGCATTGTGTTTCTTGTCTCTCAGAAAATTGTTTACTTTTAGACTCTTTTGGTTATCACAGCGGCTGGAATAAAAAAAAAAAGAAATCCCTATTTGTAGTTTATATAAAGTCTTTCAGTGGTTTTATTCCTTTCAGCTCTTCAACTCGTGAAAGACGGTTCCAGTACTCGAGCTTCCCCTCCTTTACTTTGTCTTTTCCTTTATTTCTGTCTTTGTGTTCTCTCCTGGTTCGTATTTCACACAATGTTTTTGTTACTTGTTTTCCATTTTTGTCCCGTTACCTTTCTTCTCTCTTTTTTTCGTTTGGTTGCTTCCTAGTTATTCCCTGTCTCTCGCGCGTTCCGTCTGGCTATTTCTCGCACGAAGGCTTCCAGCTCAGGGCTTGGTGTCTTGTATAAAAGCTTCGGTGACAGTATCTCAGTTTTTTCTTTATACGCTTTGCACTTTTGCAACATCTGTAGGTGATAACTACAACGTAAATTTTTTTTTATAAAAACCTGTTAAAAATTGTTGTGTATTACTACTGTTGTAAGAAAATATACTGTATAATTTGAATCATAGCCATACATTAGTACTCTTGCACATATAAAAGGTATTAATCAACGTATTTCTAGTTTATATTATTTATGCCGAAAAAACTCAGTATAATTTCGTTTTTTCTTCTTACCATCT
>NC_089796.1:27703594-27723594 GCF_040412425.1 Macrobrachium rosenbergii
TTCCCCAGGTAAAATGGCAAGAATGGCGAATGATTGCCTTAGATCTCGCAATATGCACGTTGCAGATTAAATGCTTGTCCCCTTGCAACCTGCCGTATCAGCAACTAGCGAAGCTAGGCTGATGTGAGACAAAGAAATGAACCTTTTTGTGTAAATTCTGCATGTGCACAGTCAAAGAGTTCCACAGAGTGAGTATTTTTATTTTATGTTAGGATTGGAAGCGAAATTGTGACTAAAAAAGAAATAGGGAAACATTAGGCAGGTGCATGCAATCCACTCATCGAGCAGAGAGAATTAGTATCTGTTACACAAGTTCTGATAGCCCCTGCATGAGGGCTTGCATGTTTTTCACATAGGCAAGCTATGGAATTACGAAACGTTGAAAATAAAAAAGGAAATGGTGCATGTATTTCCTCCTTGTGTTATCCAGACAATTTGTCCTCTTGGAATAGCTAGGCATATGCCTTAGATCCCGCGTGGGTTAATCAGCAAATTTATTTCCCTATCGCTGGAATTCAGAGAGTTTAATCTCTCTCTCTCTCTCTCTCTCTGTCTGTCTGTCTCTCTCTCTGTCTCTCTCTCTCTCTCTCTCTCTCTCTCTCTCTCTCTCTCTCTCTCGTAGAGGTTAGGAATCTGTTAGGCAAACACTTGTAGAGCAAAATCTCAGAAAGCAAAATTTGTTTGCTTCATATCTCATTTGTACACACTCCTCTGTATAGCAACGCACGTGATAAATTCTGTTTCATTTCAAAGAGTTTGCATTCCACAGCCGCGCGCTATTTCACTCATAAACGTAAGGAACCTTTTTTTCTCTTTGTTTATTTGTGGTTATCTTTTGTTTTGCTTAAAGTCCGCTGTGACCACGTGGTCTTCACGTTGTTCCCAGGGAAATTTTGGGTAAGCCTAAGAAAAACTTTATCTTCTAAACAAACCATAAGCGGATTAATCTTGTTTGTATAAGCGGAGTCAGTTTTGGGAAAATTCCCACATAGGTCATTGCCCTTGATCAGACGACCTTGAGCTGTCAGCTGTGCAACCCCAAGTGGTTAATACCCTTTTTAGGGCATGTGCTAGGAAAGACAAATTCATATGGGCGTGACTTAGGCAAACAGCGCCCATGCATAGTAGAATTAAGTTTTGTGCTTATATCAGGATTGGAGGAAAAGGCTCTTATTAGGGTTGGCAAAATACGCACATTTATCAGTGTAACTTGCAAATAATGTAATTTTAACTCATCCGTCTCTCGACGACGAACTTACCACTTCTATAAAAATAAACAGAAGTGTACTTCTAAAAACGGCTGGCTTTCTAACTCCCCTAATTCGTATCCGTACGTAAACCCTACCCCATGCCTCTGCGCCAGTTATCAGTGTCTCTCCATTTTTTTCTAGGTTTACACTACGTTCCTTCTTCTTATTTTTTAATTTTTTTATTTTATTTATTTTGTTGGGGTTATTATTCTAAGAGTGTCATGGCGCTCACTGAGCTCCTGAACCTAACCCGTACTGGGACTCCCCTAAAAGGAATTTTTTTTTCTTATCACAAGAAATACCAAATTCTTGGGAACGGGCCAACGCTCCCCGAACCAAACCTAAATTCGCGTCTTAGCTGGCCTTGTCTGTGCGTGAAAGAAAAACAAATTTTCCACGTCCTCCGGTACAAAACCAAACCAGTTCCCTGCAAACAAATCCACGTCCTACGAGGCAAAAACAGTATAAGAAAATTCTCAGAAATGAGCAAACGCTCCCCGAACCAAGCCTTAAGATTCACGCAATAGCCGGCCAAGTCCATGCGTGAATCTGAAATCACGTCCTATGAGACAAAATAAAAAAAATCAGTTCCCTGTGGTCAAATCATGTCCTACGAGGCGAACCAAAAAACCCCAACATTCACACAATAGCTGGCCGAGTCCGTGCGTGAAATAGAATACAATTTACGTCTTTCGAGACAGATTAAAATTCGTTCATCAAGAACAAACTAAGTCTTATTCAGACATAATAAATGTTCGTTCATCAAGAACAAACTAAGTCTTATTCAGACATTAAAATTCGTTCATCAAGAACAAACTAAGTCTTATTCAGACACATTAAAATTAGTTCATCAAGAACAAACTAAGTCTTATTCAGACATTAAAATTCGTTCATCAAGAACAAACTAAGTCTTATTTAGACATATAAAATATTCGTTCATCAAGAACAAATTAAGTCTTATTTAGACATATTAAAATTCGTTCATCAAGAACATACTTGGGTCTCTTCAGACACCCTGAAATTTGAGTCTTTTCAGACATACTGATTTTCCAAAGGGTCACGCCCATATAAGCGTTATCTCAAGATGTCTACGACATCCAGAACCCAACAAAACGAGGACTTCAAGTTCTTTATGTCTGCTGGAAAGAACATGGGACTGTCAGGACAAGCCCTGAGGGAGTCCAAGAGAAAGTAGATGATGCCAAGGCGGAAAGAGAGGCAGAATGGCAGGAGAGGGAGAAAGAAAGAAAGGAGGAAGGAAGGAAGAGCAAGATAGGTTAGATAAACTCACAAAGGAAGAACAAGATAGGCTGGACGGACTTGCAAGGGAAGAACAAGAAAGAAAGGAGAAGGAACAAGAACAAAAGGATAGACTCGAAAGGGAGGAAAAGCAGAGGGCCCATGAGCTACAGATGGCCCAAATTGGCACTGCCAGCTCTTCTCCAGCCCCTGGCGCATCCGCCCTCACACAGGCTCATACCTTTATGCCCAAGTGGACCGAGGCCGAATCCGAGGTCTGGCTCGATCGGGCAGAAAGGGTCCTTAACGCCTACCCATTCGCTCCCGCCGAAGTCTACCTACTCTTAGGAAAATTCCTCGGAGGAAAGGGTCTAATTCTTTCAATGCCCTCCCTGAGGTGGATCAAGGGAAATGGGTGGAAGTGGATCAGGCGATCAGAAAGGCATATGAGATCACCCCCGAATGCTGGAGACGGCTCTGGAGAGGACAGACAAAAGAAGCAGGACAGGCCTGGTCTGACTGGGCATATCAATCAGATAGGGCCCTCTCTAAATAGCTAGAGTCCTTGGGAGTCTCCACCGCTGAGGACATCCTCGAGTGGTTCAAGATTGAAATTTTTTTATATTACGCCCCTTCCGCCTTAGCCACCCATGTATGCGAAAAAGCGCCCACGACTCTAGCGGAGTGCTGTTGCCTTGCCGACACATGGGACACCCATCACACCCGTGCCAGTTCATTGGGACATAAAATATGCGCTCCTTTCACATCCGGTACCCCTCCACCAAAGAATGGGCACCCACAGAAACCCATTGTGTGCGAGTTCTTCAAGAAAGCTGGGCATTCCACAGAGCAGTGCTGAAACAAGCCCCAGGCGCTGCCCACAGCGCCTTTCAAACCCTCTCCTGGGAATCTATCAACTAACAGGCCTGCACCCTCCACAGGAGCAGTGCCACGTAAGGGATTATAGCCAGAGCTATTGCATGGCTTGCAAAGTTTATGGCCACTCTCCCACATGGGCAAAATGCCCTAATAATAAATCAAGTACTTCCGCCATTGCCTTGGCAGTTACCATTCCAAAGTCTTTAGGCCTTCTAGCTGAGGGTCCCATATATGAGGCACCTCCTCAAGGTAGCTACCCCGCACGCCTGGTCAAGGCATTTGATGACTCTGGTGCACAAATTTCCCTCATAAGGAAAGACAAAGTTCCCTATGGAGCTATCATTAACCGACATAAACTCGTCACAACTGAAGGTATCAATCAATTTAAAATGATACTCCCTGCTGTTCAATTGAGAGTCACAAGGCCTCATAGATCCAGAATCTGCACCCTTGCAGTAGCAAGCTATATTCCTGGAGCTTATGACATCCTCCTGAGACAGGACTTCCAGTCCCCAATTAAGTTACAGCAGTCCAGGGGTCCAAATCCCCCGAATCATTCATTAGGCAAGAGTAAGCCTCAAATGCCTTCACTCTTTACACTGCCAGTGCCACCTGAGTACGATGTGCAGTGGCCCCCTCCATCAAGATCGATCCCAGATCCCATTCCAGTGCCCGGCCCTGCCCCAGTGCCAGTGCCAGGGCCACAAATAGATCTCCCTCCAGGAGATCCCAAACTCGATTCACTATCTCTGCCAGTGCCACTTGCGTGCACTGAGCAATGCCAAGCTCCATCTGTCCCAAACGACGAGCAGTTTCCAAATCAAATAATAGTGCCTGACCCTGCCTTAGTGCCAACGCCAGAGCACGCCCCCAATCTCCATTCAAGAGATCTCAATCAGGATCCCCTCTCTTCTCCCAGCCTGGCTCCGCTACCAGCGTCGGTAAGAGAGACGAATCCTTCCGACCACAGCGGAAGCTCAGCCGAAGGTGCGGCCTCGCAACCTGTGCCTGAGCAGGTCATGGTAACCGGCGAGTCTATCACACCCACCGTGACCTCTTCCTCTCTTTCCCGGTCCCCATGGACACGACCATGGGTAAGGATTCTGCCATGTCTCAAATGGCCAATGAACTCATGGAACTGTGGCGACTTGGGGTAGACCCTGCAATGAATGCCCCTACTTCAGCTGCCAAAGAAGCCGACACAGATGGCACTCCAATGTCCTCCTCGGACTCGGTTCGACCGATTCCCCTAACAAGGAGAACCATCAACCTAAAGAGATCTGCAGCAGAAATCACGGGCGTAAGTAACGTCAGGTAGCTTAAAGAGAGCTGTTGAGCTCTCCTGGCTTCGGTGCAAATTTGGCACAGTACCACCCTTTTATCCTACGAGGACCGTGGCACATCTACCCAGAAGAGGGTGTCAGGTTCCCTCACCTATTTATTTTTCTTATAACTCTGTAATTTATTCTTTTCCTTTAACATTTCTCCTTTCATTATTTCGTTCAATTAATTATATTATTTTACGCCTCACAAAGGCTTATATTTTACCCTCGCTTCCCACTCTGCCAATACAGAGTGCAGTTGACAGACATCCCAATTTTGTAAGTCTTATGACTTCCTTTCGAAGCCCCTTGGGCAAAAGAATAAACCTAAGCCATTTTCATTGGCTAAAGAATATAATTTCGAGATATTAATCATAATTTTTCATTAACAGTATCATTTGCCCTCTTTGTTCTTCCCTTGCAATTTAAACCCCGAGTCCGTGACTTGAGAAGAACGTGCACTTTACCTATTTGTCTGTCCTTCATTGTACTTAGCTTCATGCTTATAAGCACCATTGACTTCAGTGCCACGTCTGGCACTGTGCAGTAACATGGCGACACCTAACGAAGACCATGAATATTTCACTATAATGCCTCCCCAAGGCAAAGTAACTGCATGTCTTTGACTATAACAACTATTAAAAGTTAAGTGCATGATTATTTTGAGACTAACATTAAGGAAATAACTTACAATTATTATGTTTAATGTTTACAGTAACTTTCTTATATTTGTAACTGTTCCTGTTCCAATTTAACAGTAACTTATGATTTATAGCATTTTAATACTTATGATCATCTACTCATATTTCTTTTGAGATTTACCTTAAGGAGGTCAATTAAAGTTAGTGTATTTTAATATTTACAGTAACTTTCTTATAGTTGTAAATGTACCTGTTTTAAAGTAACAGTGATCTAAGGTTAAAACCTTTATTTTTCCTTACTCTGCGATTAACATAAAATGTTGAATTCTTTATCAAGTAAATTTTCAGATATCTTATATGACGCAGAGAGATTTAGATTATTAAATATACAAGAGTGCCATTAACAAGAAAAATAGAGTAAAATAAACCATTTGTCTGCTGAATCTTGGTTTGGTAGACATTCGCACCCGACTGAAGGTGCAAGATGTCAACTTGGGCAGGGAGTTATTATATATTCCCAAGAATCCCAGCCAAAAAATGCTTTGTTTAAAGCTGGAAAAGACAACAGTGCATTTTGGGCACTGCCTGACAAGGAAGGGTGAAGGGAATATAGGCCCCTCCCTTGAGCTGTTAATCGCCTTTCAACATCCTCTTCTCGAGCATATGACTGTGGGAGACTTTGCTTTCAGAATCCTAAGCCTGACCGGAGGCAGATTAAGAGAAAAGGACAGCTGGAATGCACACGTGGAACTTGAGTCATAAATGACCCAGCTACCTGTGAGTGACCTCCTGACCCCTGACCGAAGTCATATAAGGGTCTCACCGAAGGGATGCGAGAGACACTGCTGGACGTGAGTGAGATTCTGCTGGACATGAGTGAGACACATCTCCCCCTTCCATTCACGCCTCCTTCAGAGAGCCATACCCTACCACGTGGTCCTATCTTGTAGGGACCTTTAGTCTTCTTACCAGTGAAGCCTTAGCCCTTCCTCCGCCGCCATTACCCTCACTGAAGCCACCTCTTCTACAAGGTAAAGTATCTATTGCAAAGGTTCTTCCAGTCAGTCACACTGTTTTAATTCTCGTACTAAACTTCCTATTTCCATTTCTAAGTGCCAGTATTTCCATATCAATCTTGTCTTGTTAGGGCAGTGTTACATAAATGCCTGTGTTTAAATAATTACATAAAATCGTGTGTTCAATGCTTCTTGGCACCCTCTGTGCTCGCCATGGCCTAGTATATTTTACTGCGTCCTTACTGGCTTTTAATTCGTGAATCTCTCCGTTTACAGAAGGTTTGTTAGCCGTGGAAATCTCTATTGACAGTGCTGTGTGTCAGCATCGCCACACCGACGGATATACTTTCAAGTTTTCCCAGTTATGATTAACCTCTCAGGTCTTGCCTTTCTGATTAGTCCATTTCATCTTCTGATATTTCATTTCATGTGAATACACGTAATTTTAAACTTACCCTAACGTGTTTACTTACAAATACCTTGTGAGTAGAGCCCTCAGCTCAGATAAATTCCCCATTTTTCCTAGTTTTTTTTATAATTTCCTGAATCAACAACATTAGATTTCACACAAAAATAGAGGTAAGTAACGAAATAACTGATTTAGAGTCTATAACTGGCTCATGGTAAGCATTTCCCAGGTAAAATCGTATATATATATATATATATATATATATATATATATATATATATATATATATATATATATATATGTGTGTATGTGTATATGTATATATATATATATATATATATATATATATATATATATATATATATATATATATATATATATATATATAGCTTGTTAAAAGTAGATACTTCATTAAAATCCTGAAAAATGAAGAGGAGTCATAAATATTGAAGGTGAGAAGGAAAAGCTATTTTGCTTTTCCTTTAATTGACCTCTTAAATTAAAAGTATAATGACTAAAATAGCACCTGCAGATAGAGACACGGGGGCACATCTTATACCTAAGAAAGAGAGCATCTGAAGAGGAACATAAGTAGGGTCCTTCGCCCAGTCACTTATGCATCAGTTCTAAACATTTCACCAGTAGAATGTTTCAACAGTCTCCATCTCTAGAATATTGTTATACTTACTCTGCTAGCTTTCAGTGACCCATTACCACTAGTGCTAGGCTTCTAAAGTTTGTTGCGAGGTATTTTATAACATTTGGTATTTTAAGAGGCAAGATTTTCAAATTTATGTCCAAGTTTTTTATCTGGGCTTATACTGGCAGTGTATACATATATAATATATACATATATATATATATATATATATATATATATATATATATATATATATATATATATATATATATATATATATATATATATATATATATATATATATATATAAATATATATGTTTAATGGGTGCAGGTGTATTTGTGTACGTGCCTGTGATATACGAACTTTGCAATAGTCAGCAATCTGCCTGTGATAGGTGGAAGGCATGTGATCTGGGGCATCTGCTAATTCAACATCTTTCGTACAGCCACCTTTGGATACAGCAGATGTCAGTGACACGTTTTCTGGCAGAGCTTTCCGTCCCTTTCTGTATCAAAGCTTCTAGAACCTTATGCCCAGTTTTAATCAGTGGAAGGAAAGAAGTGAGTTTTTTCTTTGGGAGTTTTACATTTTAGTTGGTTAAAGGTTTATATTCTCTCTTCTGTCTTTCGTTTTTCTCTTATTGAATTAGTAGGGGTCGAAACATGTTATTTTTATGTGCTGACTTTATTCAGGGGTTTCTTTTTTTTTTTCCTTGTCAAGTTATTCCTGGTTGTGCTGGGTGTAGGATGTAATGAGTGGTTTTTCTACTCAGAGAATCACCTTGGTCTCTGTTGAGCGACCAGCATGCATTGCATGGAGACAAAGCAGGGGTGATATTAAAGGGTGGATTTTACTTCTGAGATTCTTTTTTTTTCTTTTCTGGTAGGGAGATCTCAGGAGTTAACCTTGAAATTGACATGACGTCGTCGATTAGCTGATTGAACACGTGTAAGGCGTGATTTACTACTTTCATTTTAAGATCGGGCCGTTATGATCAGGGAATAAGGGATTTTTTTTTCGTTCAGGCAGAGATAAGAACGAGAAAGTTGGCGATATGTTTGGCGGGGAGACGTCAGAAGATAATAGGCTACTCTGATTCATAGGGTCACAACTTTCGCTTTGCCAATCCAGCCCTTTGCGGGTTTGATGAATGGGGTTTTGAGACAACCTGTCAAGATTTTTATTGAGAGTGTTAAGAATCATTTGACTACAAAGAAGATCACAGATGATAAAAATGCCTTTAACGAGGCTAAGGGCTTTCTGGCTTTGGATGTCAGAGATATTGGGAAGCACTGTCGTAGCTTTGAGTTCAGAAAATGTCTCTCTTGGGATGACTTGAAGAAATTTCTGAGAACTGCCTATGGGGCGGATGGATGTGGTGATTTGGTGCGAGATATGAGGGGATTTTACAAAATCAGGAAAGAGCAGAGTTCTATGGTGGATTTTAGCTCACAGTTATTTGATGCTGCTTCAGATTCGGTAGAGAAATGGAAAGGCTCGGGCTGGGTACAGGGCGATTCTGTATCGTTAGAACATTTGTCAGAAGCTGCTGCATTTCTCATGGCTGCTGTATGGTGTACCAGATGCAATAGTGAGCACTTTTGATGATCTGGTAGAGGCTACCTCCGATGAGTCATTTATCTTTTCCCAAATCAAAAAGCACATGTTGAAATGCCCGACGGTAGATGGCACATTTTTCAATGGCATGTTGAAAGCATACCCTAGTAAAGGAGGTATAACGGTTGGTGCTGAGAAATGGAGGTTTTATCCCAATGAGGAATTAAGGTAATGAGGAAATGGAGGGGATAATCAATCACAGGGTGAAAGTGAACCTAATGAGTAAAGGGAAGAGGATATATAAAGGTGTTTTAGTGGAAATATAATTTTAGAACCTAATCAATTTGTATGGTGGATAATTAAGGTGAGAGATATAAAAGCGGATAAGTAAGAACCTAATTTTGACCACTGGCTGAAACAGCTCTATATAAAGGATTAGACTTATTTTAATGGCTAAGAACCAATTTTACCTAGCAACGGGACCTATGGTTTGTTGTGGTGAACCACAGTATAGTTAATGAATTTCTATCAGAAATATAAAACTCTTCATCAGGATAAAAACAAGTGTGTGTGGTGGAAGGCAGTGGAAAACTTAAAGGGACAGTGAGCACAATTTCCATAAACAAGGTGATAAATGAAGGGGTTACATGGGTGGAATTGTTAAACTAATAATTCAGTTAGGAGGTATCAAAGAAATAATTATGATGTGGATCTAGAAGAGTGGAGCGAAGAAATGGAATCAGAAGCAGTAAAGGGGGAGCATAATGGGTTTACAGAGGCTGCAATGGAGGTTAGAAGGGAGGTGTTAAGAAATCATTTGGGTGTGGCAGACTATAAAGAATACACAGAAGGGATGGGTGAGGTTTTATTTGAATATTCAGATGTTATTGCTCTGAAAGGAGATAAACTCGGGTTATTGGATGTGTTAGAACACAAAGTGCATTTAGAAATCGGGATAAGCCTATTTATGTCCCGTTGTATAGAATATCTGTTAAGATAAGGGAGCAGGTTGAATAAGAGGTTAGAAAGTGGGAGGAGGAAGGTATAATTAGACCTAGCTCTTCACCATTTATTTTTCCTTTGTTAGCAGTACCAAAGAAGGATGGTTCAATCCATGTATGTGTAGATTTCAGGAAATTAAAAAAGAAAACCATCCCAGACAGGTATCCAGTGGCGTGGAGACTGGAGGTAGGAATATCAATTTGTCAACTGATCTCATGCAAGGGTTTTTATCAAGTGCCACTGAGTGAAGAGAGTAGGAAGTTGACGGAATTTTCAGTCCCAAAGGGACACTATAAATTTACGAGAATGCCTTTTGTACTGCCAGGTAGTCCAATTATTTTTATGAGGCTAGTAAATACTGTCCTCCACGGGATGTTGGGGGAAAAGTGTGTTTGTTTATATGTATGATATATTACTTGCTACAGACTCTGTAGATGAACATTTAGAAGTTCTTAGGGAAATCCTCAGGAGGCTTAGAATGGCAGGTCTGAAAGTTAAACTAGCCAAGTGTGATTTCTTGAAGAAGAATATTGTATATCTGGGACATGTCATTTCGAAAGAAGGTGTTCGAGTAAATGGTGAGAAAGTCAGGGCGACTGTGAATTTTCCTACACCCAGAAATAAGAAGAATGTTTGCTCGTTCATGGCAATGGCGGGGTTTTTCCGTTGGTCTGTGAGAGAATTTTCTACGTTGTTGGCACCTTTGACGGATGTATTGGGGGATGATGTACAGTTTTCATGGGGTGAAGCTCAGCAGGTAGCTTTTCAGAAAGTCAGAGATGCTTTAATGAGTCCTCCAGTTAGTGACCGATTCCAGTCAAAAGGGGGAAGGCGCATGTTTGATGCAGAAATTTGAGGGTAAATTTCATCTAATAGCTTTTTACAGCAAAAAAGTTCAAGACACAGGGGAGTAATGAAAGGTTAACGGCGACAGTGGACAAGGAGGCTTTGGCAGTGGAGCCTAGTTTGGTTCTTTTTAAGATGCTGTTACTGGGGAATAAAGTGGAAGATCTTACAGATCATAAGCCGTTGTTGGATCTTTTTAATAAACCAGCTCTTTCTCCTAAGAGGGCTAGGTGGTTTTTGACGATTAGAGATTTTGATGCTAAGCTTAAGTACATTGAAGGTAAACATAACGTGGTGGCAGATGCTCTTAATAGGCACTTTGGGGACACAGAGGATGAGCATGTGTGTAATGCAACTGGCGAGTGTGTGGATTGGGATGTTAGTGTGGTGGACAGGAAACAAGATGAGGATGAGGTTTTAGTGGAAGCAAAGGCGTTTCTTATGGGTGAATTAATTAGAAAGGGTTATAGATTACCTTATTCAGGTTTGGAATTAAAGGGTAATTTGTTGGAGAGGAAAGTAGTTGAAGAGTAGTGAGGATAATGGGAACACAACACAGATCATGGTGCCAAAAGAGTTGATTCCAGTGGTTGTGGAGATTACACATTGTAAATTTGGTAGTCCACATTTGGGGATTGAGAAGACATATCAGAAGGTACGTAATCAATTTTTCTGGAAAAATATGTTTTCTTCAGTGGAGAAATTTGTGAGAGAATGTTCTCTGTGTAATTCCTGTAAAATGGCGAGAGCTATGTAGTGTAAATTAGGGTCTTTTCCTATCCCAAGTATGCCTTTTCTGAGGGTGCATGTGGATCTGTTGATGAACTTTTATGAGTCGAGATTCGGTCACAGACATTTGTTGGTGATTATAGATGAATTAACGAGGCTCAAGGAGATTTTTCCGTTAAGGAATAAGACGGCAAAAGAGGTTGCAGTTACATTTTTCAATAAGTATATATGTAGATATAGGGTGCCAGAGACACTTATTACGGATAATGGGAGAGAATTTGCGACAAGAGCATTCGAGTGTCTTGCGGAAGCTATGGGGATACAGAAAGTAAATATTCTTCCTTATAGGCTGGAAGCCAATGGGTTTTGTGAACGAGCTAATAGGAAAGTGCTTGAAGCTCTTACAGTAACAGTGGGTGGTAATGATAAGAATTGGGATAGATATTTGGATGTGGTGAGACATCATAAATACAATGGTTAGTGACACAATTGGTATGTCACCTGTAGAGGTATTGTTTGGTTATCCAGTTCGAGGTGCGCTTGATTTATTGTCAGTTCCTTCACGTTGTGATGATACGATTAAATCGTTAGTTGCTACAGCTAAAGAGAGACATACACCTCTTCCTAGTAATCTTGAGTCAGCGATTCAAGCGATAGTCGCGATAAGTAATGAGAAGTCAGACAGCGCAAGAGTTGTAGTTGGTGATAAAGCGTTTTTGAAGATAATTGTCAAAAATGAATTAAATTACAAGTTGAGTCCAAGTTTGAAGGGCCGTTTCGTGTTGTAGAAGAGAAAAGATGAAATAGGTTCATAGTTTTAAATGAAGAGAAGGGAGTGACGAAGTTAACACATATCTAAAATTAAAAGAACAACTTAATGTTTGGTGGGGGTTTGTTGGTTTGTTTCGTTTTTCTGGGGGATGTTTATTATTGTTTTTTCTTTCTCGTTCTTTTTGTTAGGGTTAAGAAATTATTTATGTTTTTTTCCCTCCTCCGTTTTCAGATGCGGGAGTTTAGCATAATTTGTCAAATCTTTTAACACGAAAGCTTTGTATCATTTGGGTATTTGGATCATTTCATGTGGTAGGAGTAGGAGGCATAAAAGAGCGGCGGTTGCTTTAGCTATAGGGGCGACAGCAATGGCCGTAGCAGCGATTGGTGGGGTAGCAATTACGAGCTTAACGAAGGTTGGGGCATTGGAAACTAAAGTAGCTGATCAGGGGACGGTTTTGGAGAAGTTACTGTATGTGGTAGTAACGTGAGTTACATGAGCGGCTTGAGGATTTGAGAATTATATGTTGTACAATGTGTTACAAATCACTGTTCAGGTGGTTAGAGTTGATCTAGATTTAACAATAGCTTTGCGGTTCATACTATTTTGAATATTGAGAAAGAGACTGAATTGTTGCTAACAGAAATCAAATCTTAAGTAAAATCGGTGATAGTGGCGTCAGAAGGGTGTATTTCTGAAGATATTTTACCTTTAGGGATGCTAGAGTCGACTTTAGAAGAATGCGGCTTACGAGTGGGGATCTAACATGATTTTCACAGGCAGTGATTTATATAGGTACTATGGGATAATAAGGGTATATTTATCAGACAGAGGGTTAATCGTTGAGATTCCAACAAGTATGAAGGAACCTTTTCGTATTTATATAATAAGACCTTTTCCTAGTACATATAATAATACAGTAGTGATGTTAGAGGGACTAGAAACTATGTATATTATAGGGAGTAAGTTTCAATCATTAGCTATTGATTATAAGGACAGGTGTATATTAGTCCATAATAAATATATTTGTGATAATAAAAGGTTTGTTCTGAGGGAATTTTTTAGGGGGTTGTGAGTTTCAATCGACACATGACGTGACTGCTATGAAATGTAGTTTTACACCAGTTCTCGATGACTATATGGTGATGCCGATGGAAACGACTTCAGCAATCTTCTGCAGAAGTTGCAGTATAACGAGGATTTGCGGCAACTATTCAACATCGTTGCATTTGGAGGGATCGCAACTGTTTGATGGAGGATGCAAGATAGTGTCTGCGGAGTTTGTAGTTCTCAGCACGAAGGTGTACAATTCAGCTCCATGGTGTGATGGAATTACCGATTGCGGTGGAGATTACAACGTTACCACCACTGAAACAGGTGGAAGAAACAGAGTATATGGAACTGTTCAGTGACCATAAGTTGGTCTTGCCGTGTGTTTTCGGTGCGTTACTGATAATTATCATTATAATGAGTGTTGCCATTTATCGGAGATGTAGGATCTTGTGTTGTTTTAAAGCGAAGCGGTCTCCACAAGTGCAAATGACGATTAATCATGAAGCCACAGCATACAAATTGAATAAGTGTAATTTGTGTTGGGGTCGACACAAAGTAGGTCGTCCGAGCTCTGTTTAACAGGTGCAGATGCATTTGTGTATGTGCCTGTGACATATGAACTCTTGCAATAGTCAGCGATCTCACAGGTGGAAGGTATGCGACCCGGAGCATCTGCTAATTCAGCATCTTTCACACAGTCAACTTTTATACAGCAGATGTCAGCGACATGTGTTAGGGCAGAGCTTTCCGTCTCTGTTCTGGATCGAAGCTTCTAGAACCTTTTGCCCAGTTTTAATTGGATTTCTAGGTGTGTCAAAGGAGGAGTGTGTTCGTTTGTGTACTGTGAAAATCACTAGGTGAGAAGGACTCCAGTGGAAGGTTATACATTCGTTTGTGAAGATCCAAACCAGAGAGACGTGCTGGAACACTCTTGCTGAAAGGGTAAGTGTTGAACATAGAAAATGACTAACTTTTCAAGTGTTTAATTTTCAGTGTTTAACTCCTCGTGTATATGTCTATTTCTTTTCAATATGTTTTATGTGTGATATGAACTGAATGAGTTCTGATTTTAATGGGAGTTGGTTCTGTTCATTACAGATGTTTCGAAGGGGTTGGAAACCATAATCAGTCATAGCATATAGCCACCTAAAATGAACTGGTAACAAAGACACATTATTTCAATGGAGACTTGTCAGTGTTTTGGGGTTGAAATGGGAAAGAATCCCATTTGCAATTTGTGTCCGTTAAGATGTTTTTTGGGGAAGATACTCATTTATCATTTTCATTCCTTTTTAGAATTTTTCTTATGTACCATGTTTTTAACTTGTTATATATTAGATTCACTGAATAAACTAATTTTCTAGAACACGGTTTGATTTACACACACAGTTGCAGGGAGTTTAGTTTCCTAGGAGAGAGAGAGAGAGAGAGAGAGAGAGAGAGAGAGAGAGAGAGAGAGAGAGAGAGAGGAGAGAGAGTATATATATATATATATATATATATATATATATATATACATATACATATATATACATATATATATATATATATATATATATATATATATATATATATATATATATATATATATATAATCATGAAGCTACAAATGTTGCTTAATATCAAATTCACGCTACCTTGTGAATATCTTCGATGGAGAATTATCACCGAAGGGGAATTTATAAGTGATAAATGGACTGAGATAGCTCAGTGGTAATGTTGACTGGAGTTGCTGGATAAGTTCTGTGTCGAGGGTTCGTGATCCGGCAGTACCAATCCATTTATCACTTATAAATTCTCCTTCGGTGATAATTCTCCATCGCAGATATTCCCGAGGTAGCGCGTGAATTTGATATTAAGCGACATTTGTAGCTTCATGATTGTATATAAATCACGTTGTGATAAAAATTTCATATATATATATATACTGTATATATATATATATATATATATATATATATATATATATATATATATATATATATATATATATATATATATATATATATATATATATATATATATATATATATATATATATATATATATATATATATATATATATATATATATATATATATATATATATATATATATATATATATATATATATATATATATATATATATACACACATACCGTATATAGGTCAGAGAGAGAGAGAGAGAGAGAGAGAGAGAGAGAGAGAGAGAGAGAGAGAGAGAGAGAGAGAGGTTCCCAAGGCCATCGCTACCAGGCTCTTGCAACTTTTCAAAGGTAGGTGTGAAATAGAGCTGTTGTTTTTTTGTACAACATATGCATATGTATGATTATTATCACTTTTGTACGTGATTCATTTATAACACATTAGCACAGGTGAAAAATAAGAGACGGGGTGTAGGTCCTGACCGGTTTCGACTTTATTTCCAAGCCATTGACAAAGGACTGATACAGAGCATAAGAAGTTACAAATATATATAGGCTACTACAGGAACAGTTCTGACGAACATACACAACTGTTAGAGACTACATATCCACCCACAGGCCGGTGTCGAGGTAGGAGTGGCCTTCAAAACTCATTTGGCAAAAAATCACAATATATACTCTCAGGGGACAATACTGATAAACATACCGACCATAGGCGACCTCAGATCCACACCTGACAGTGTCAGGGAGGCGGAGTTTGGAAACTCATTAGCACTACTGTCCCTGTACTGTGTTTACAAATATGATAATCCTATTTTCATACATCTCTACTGCCTGCTTTAAAATTTAAACAATATATAAATTTCTTTTGATATTAGAGGATCAAGTTTATACATCCCTTGACTGATATTCAAATCATGGTTGTAACTTTCTTTTATAAAGCTAAATTCAATGATAGTCCTTTCCGGTGCATTATTAGAATATACCCTCAGTTGTGACGAGTTTACGTCAGTTAATGTTAGCTACACAGGGAACTTTGTCCTTCCTTGTGAGGGAAATTTGTGCACCAGAGTAATCAAAAGCCTTGACCTGGCGTGCGGGATAGCTACCTCAAGGAGGTGCCACATATAAGGACCCTCGGTTGGAGGGCCTAAGGACTTTGGATTTGTAACCGCCAAAGCAATGGCGAGAGTACTTGATTTATTATTAGGGCATTTTGCCCATGTGGGAGAGTGGCTATAAACTTTGCAAGCAGTGCAATGGCTCTGGCTGTAATCCTTTTGTGGCACTGCCCCTGAGGAGGATGCAGACTTGTTATTTGGTACCCCAGGAGTCAAGGGGACTCATTTTGGTGGACTCCCGGGAGGGGGTTTGAAAGGCACTGTGAGTGGTGCCCGGTCCTTGTTTTGACACTGCTCTGTGGAATGTCCAGCTTTCTTGCAGTACCCACATACAATGGGCTTCTGTGAGTGCCCATTCTTGGGTGGAGGGGTGCTGAAGATGAAAGAAGGAGGGCAGGCCTTGTGTCCCAATGAGCTTGCATGGGCATGATGGGTGTCCCACTTGTCTGCAAGGCAACAGTACTCTGCTAGGGTCGTGGGCACTTTTTCGCAGACATGGGTGGCTACGGCGGAAGGAGCGTAGTACAAGAAATCTTCAGTCTTGAACTGCAGGAGGATGTCCTAGGCAGAGAAGACTCCCAGGGACTCTAGCCATTTATAGAGGGCCCTATTGGATTGATGCGCCCAGTCAGACTGGGTCTGTCCTGCTTCTTTTATCTGGCCTCTCCAGCGTTGTCTCCAGTGTTCGGGTGTGATCTCATATGCCTTTATGATCGCCTTGCGCACTTCCCCCAGTTTCCCTTGATCCACCTCAGGGAGGGTGTTGAAAGCAATTAGACCCTCTCCTCCGAGGAATTTTCCCATGAGTAAGTAGACTTCGGCGGGAACGAGCAATTATGTGCCAAGGACCCTTTCTACCTGATTGAGCCACAACTCAGGCTTGGCCTTGGACCACTTGGGCATAGAGGTATGAGCCTGAGTGAGGGCGGACGCACCAGGGGCTGGAGAGGAGCTGGTATTGCCAGCTTAGGCCATCTGGAGCTCATGGGCCCACTGCTTTTCTTCCCTTTCAATCCTGTTCTTTTTATCTTGTTCTTCTTTCTTATCCTTTCTTTCTTGTTCTTCCCTATTTTCTTTTCTTTCTTGTTCTTCCTTTGCAAGTTTATCCCTTCTATCTTGTTCTTCCTTCTTATCCTTTCTTTCATGTTCTTCATCCCTCTTCCTCTTGGCAGCATCTACTTTTGCTTGGACCCAGTCCATCAGTGTTTGTCCCATCAATTCCACCCCCTTCCCTAGACCAGTGAATGCTTTATAGTCCTCTGCTTGCGTTGTGCCGGTATTACAGGCGTTGTAGGGCATTACCTTGGAGGAAAGAGGAGGGGTGTGTGTCTGGAGAACTCAGGTTGATGTGTAGAGAACCTAATTTCCAGGCAGAGGGGTGGGGGGGGATTGTCTCGAAGGACTCAGGTTTGCTCATGATGAACTGGTTTCAATATGTCTAAAAGACTCAGGACTGTTCGAAATGAAAAGATTCAGGGTGTCTGAATACGACTCAAAATTCATGATGAAATGATTTCAATATGTCTAAAAGACTCAGTTGTTCGTGATTAGGGAAATTTAATATGTCTGAATAAGACTTAGCTGTTTGTGATGAACGAATTTTACTGTCTGAATAGGACACAGTTGTTTGTGATGAACAAATTTTAATATGTCTGCATAAGACTCAGTTGTTCGTAATGAACGAATTTTAATGTCTCAAAAGACGTAATTTGGAGTTTATTTCATGCATGGACTTGGCTGGCTATAGCACGGGGTTTTTTGGTTTGCCTTGTAGGACGTCATTTGTTCACAGGGAACTGACCTTTTATTTTGTCCCGTAGGACGTGGGTTCAGATTCACACATGGACTTGGCCAGCTATAGCGTGAGTCTTAAGACCTGGTTAGGAGAGCGTTTGCCCGTTCCTGATTTTGGTTTTGCCTTGTAGGGCGTGATTTGGTTCGCAGGCAACTGGTTTGTTTGATTTTGGTTTCCTTGTAATAAGGTATTTTTAGGGGAGTTCCAATACGTGTTAGATTTGGGAACTCAGGGAGCGTTGTAACACTTGTGAAACAATAACCCCAACAAAAAAAAAAAAAGGACGTAGCATAAACCTTAATAATAAAAAAAAGGAATATGGTGAGAGGCACCGGGATACTTGCGCAGAGGAGGTAAGATTTACGTACAGATGCAAATTAGTAATTTAGAAACCAGCTGTTTTAGACTGTACCGTTGTATGTATGCTCATAGGAGTGACAAGTTCATTATCAAGGGACGGACAAATTACAAAGGTATAGTAATTGTAAGTTACACAAAGTGTGTATTTAACTTACAATAATAAGAGCCTTTTCCTCCAACCTGATATAATTACAAAACTTAATTCTACCATGCATGAGCATTGTTCGCCCAAGTTCATGCGCATACGAAATTATATTACCCTTCTTAGCATACCTTGCATGTGCCTGGAAGGGTCTATGGTCTGGCTCAGTAACTGACAGTTCAAGGTCGTATGGTAAACACACCTGGTTCAGAAGGACAATGGCGGTATGGGAGAAATTTTACAAGATGACCGAATAATTATGAAATGTATTACCTTGCTTGGGCTTATTTAGAGGAACCCAAATATAAAAATTTTCTCTTAGGCTTTACGAAAATTAGACTAGGAATGACATGGACACCATGTGGTCAAAGAGTACTTTAAGCAAAACGAAAGATTAACACAAACAAACACAAAACAACAACAAAAAGAGGTTCCTTATTCTTATGAATGAAATAGCGGCCGATTATTGAATGGAAACTTTTTGAATAAAATAGAATTTATCGTGTGCTTTGCTTTATGGAGGAATTTGTACAAATGCAAATATGAAGCACGTTTATTTGCTTACGCGGCCTGAACAAAGTTTTATGCCTTTTCTGAGATTTACTCTTTAATGAAGAGTTATATACATTTGCCTAACGGATTCCTAACTGCTACGAGAGAGAGAGAGAGAGAGAGAGAGAGAGAGAGAGAGAGAGAGAGAGGAGAGAGAGAGAGTATAACTCTTAACTCCAGTGATACGAAAATCTGATGGAGGACCCACATGGGTTCTAACATGTGCCTAGCTAAAATTCCAAGGCTACAAATTGTCTGGATAATACAGGGAGGAAATACACGCACTTTTTCCGTTTTTAACAACACTTCGTAATTCACTGCCCAGCTACCTAGAAGTTAAGACATGCAGACTACCATGTATTAGTCACAAATCTTGTGTTTTGGAAAATACGCTCTCTCTTCGCTATGAAAAATCTTGTTAGCATGCACATGGCCTAACATTTCCCTATTGATATTTTCAGTCACAATTTCACTTCCTATTCTTACACAAAATAAAAAATATATCACTGTATTCACTCCTTGACTGCGCTTCTGGATTTTTACACTAAGGTTTGTTTCTTATCTCACACCCAGCCTTTTAGCTTAGCTAGTCACTGATAACTGCAAGTTGCAAGGGGGCAAGGATTCAATGTGTAACACGCAGATTGCGAGATCTAAGCCAAAAAGGTCACCATTTTTACGATTTTACCTGGGGAATGCTTATCATGAGCCAGTTATAGACTCTAAATGAAAGATTACGTTGCTTACCACAATAATTTTCTGGGATC
>NC_089796.1:27728594-27806094 GCF_040412425.1 Macrobrachium rosenbergii
GCCACAAATGCTCTCCTTTCAGCCACCACAACTTCGGTTTTGGAATTGGTTTATTTGGGAAAGATGGCTGCTGATTTTCACATTACCACACAGCTTTCTCGGATCCTGTTCTTTTTAGATCGCTTACATTTAAAATTTTTGGATGTGTTGTGTGCCTCAGGATTTTTCTCACGCATTATAATTTTATTTGCTTCTTTGAATATTCTGCTTCTTTTAGTTCTAACATTTTTTTTCATTAAATTTTATTGGTGTTTTTGGATATTTTGTATGCCTTTTGGTGACGTCAAAACATCTTGCATATTTTGTACTTTATTGTAAAACCCAATCTTCTTAGCTATTCTTGGGTCGTTTTGTATCCTCCAGTCTCTTGTCATATATCTCCTTTTTTTAAAATTTCCGTTCCACCTCTTTGGCTTTTTTTCTCCTTTGGCTATCTCCTAGTTCCATCTACCTCTTTGGAATTTCTTGCTTGTCTTGTGATTCCACAGAATCTTTAAAAGAGTGGTTTGTCTGACAGAAGCACTTGCCCCCATCGGAACTTTTCTCCGTTAAGTGGCTACAAACCACGGTCTTGACTGTTACCTTTGCTTCTTACTAACATCCTACTGTCCCCGATGGTTTCGTCCAAATTTCTGATTATTCTTCAACGATTTCATCAGTTAGTGGAGCAGATTGTTCTTTTTTTTTATTCAAAATGTACGTACTGGGCGAAAAACATTCTCAGAGACGGACAGTAAGTGTAAGGTCAGAGCGCTGCTGATGAGCCTCCAGTGAAGATTGCCCTGTGGGGCCAGCCACCACCATTTAGAAGGAAATGACTGTTTCGACAGCTGAGCGTAAGCAGGGCAAGTTGCTCTTGAAATTATCCTTAGACATAGCAATCGTCTAAAACAAATTCCATCTCTAATATTACCTTCTTTGACATGACCTTGACAGTTATCATAAGTTTATACGCATAGGCTGAAAATCGTGAACGAGTTTCATCTTGTCCTAACTTTGCTGCTAAATTACGTTTCTTTTCGATCACTCCAAAATAGTTTCTTTGTTTGGGAAAAAGTGGTGATCGTCGTTGAACGGGTTAGTCCAATCCGTACAAAAACTGAATGACTTCAGCCTTGTTCATTCATTATTTAAGCATATACATCGACTTTAATATAAATTTCTTCATATTGTGCTTACTGCTGACAGAACAATTTTGCAGAGTGCTGTAACGAGTTTCTCCACGTGTCTAAAGTTGGATAAAAGAAGTTTTTTGTGAGTGGTAAAAATGGCAATGGGTCATATGAAGGACAGAGTTCTGCACTCATTTTGGCTTATATACACTGGAGAAGTTTTTGGTAAATCATACAAAAAAGAAAAAATGTTCCAGGCCCTTTTCCAAACTGTTGCTCCAAGGTGATTTAACCATCTAAAGCCCTGGAACTGACATGTACAGTAAGTCATCAATTACTAAGAAAAGAACAATTATGGTTAGGAAAAGGAAACATATAGGATTAAGCACCAAACTGCTTTGAATCTAACGTTTAGTCATGACTAACAATTGAAAATTCCGAGACACCTTTATTTTTTAGGAAATATATCATTTCAAATAATAAGGACCGAGATACAAGCGATAGATTTAATGCTAAATGGCCAGTCAGACTCATGAGAACGTATGGGAGTTTTTTAAAAAGACTTGGAGGAAGTAGAGAAGATCCCGTTTTTCAGAGGAAATATGGCGCATATTTTTTCCTTTCAATTGAACTTATTTCTTAAATTTCAGCATATCCCTGATTTCTTGACCTATCTTTATTCTAATTTCCACTCTGGTGTGTTTTTGTTCTTTTCTTTAGTCGCTGTTTACTATTTACGTCCCTTTGTTGACTGTACATATGGGCTCTCCGGGGTTGTCCCACACGAGTTGAGTTACACACTAAATATTAGTAATAATATTTTTAATTTTTATATAATTCCTCATTTGTTTTTGCCAAATGCTCCTCAGAATTTGGTGAAGGCAAAACCAATCATTCAGAAAAAGAACATTAAAAAAAAAAACCACAATCTTCGAAAAACGGACCCTGCAGGAAGCAGCTTTCCAAGACCCAACATTACGTATCAAAATATGTCTTGATTCTCGGACTCTGCTGCAAATGACGTCAAAACAGGCGTCGTCGCTTCCGCGTCAGTTAACGTCACTTTCCCTGTCCCGAAAAGAACGGACAGCGTGTCCGCCGATGCAAACTTCTTTTATTTCACGCTACCGTGGATGCAACTGTCACGGGGGAGACAGTTGAATGCATGAATGTGTAAATATACATGTATGTAAGAAAACACACACACATATATTTGTGTATATATGTATACATACATACATACATATATTTGTGTATATATGTATACATACATACATACATATATATATATATATATATATATATATATATATATATATATATATATATATATATATATATATATATATATATATATGTGTGTGTGTGTGCGTGTGTAAAGGCATATATGTCTCTCACAAGTATCAAGTTTATTATGATAGCGTTTCACATCACATGATGTATCCTCAAGGCTGGAACATTACAGACTATAAATACTTAAAACGTCACTTATACAACGGGAAAAATTTAAAATTTAAAAAAAATTTACAAATACAAAAATTAAAACAAGAACTTGAAACTTTTGTCATGTAGGAAAGGGAACTTAATGTATTAATACATAATTTGGGAACGGTATATATGGGAATAGGTTGTTTCATTTTTGCGGTTAGGAACTTATTAAGTACTCGATGGAAATAGTGGGATGGAAAACAATAGTTGCAGAAAAAATTAACTAAGAACTCTACTTCTTTATGAAAGGCTGGCCAGCTGTAAGTCAGAGAATACGCTCTGTGGAGGAGGGTAGAGAGAGAATTCAACTTAAAATTGAAATTACGTGAGCTGCAAAAAGTGGTGCCCAACCCTGTAAAAGTATTTTTCCTACGAATGCGGGTTTGAAATCCATTATCTTCCCTGGTAATACGTAAATCTAGAAATGATAAGGAGTTGCGAGTATCTTTCTCTATTGTAAATCTAATATTGGGATGTTGGACATTAAAATAAGTTCTAAAAACGAATCAGCATTAAAATGGCGTTTAAACAGGGCAAAGGTGTCGTTCACATATCTTTTATAAGATAAAGGGTGGAAACTAAGGGGACAATTGTCAAATACTGTCTCCTCCAGGGAGTTCACAAAAATAATGGCGAAGGTAGGACCTAAAGGGCTACGTTGGATGTACGAGGAGGCTTCTCAAGGTCCGTTTCTGCTCCCATCAAGGTGTCAGCTTCAGGACAGGTTGCACTATATCCAATCCCGAACTATCCAATGTTCGGAACCATTCTCAGATTTGTGGTACCTCCTTGGATATAAATGATTTTAAAATTGTTGGATCTGCCCGTAAGGACGACGAGTTGATGGTGCTGGAGTCGCCTTTTATAAAAAAACTAATGTACCAACACTAACACCCAATCATCGCCCACACAACTGTTTGTAGCATAATTGCCTGTTTGTTTACTCTCCACGTTCGTTATAGGTATCTTTCGTATGTTTATTTTCTCCCTGTCTTTTTAGTCACTTTTTAGCTCTTACCTTGGTAGGTTTTCCTTTCAAGTTCGTTTTTAATTTTTGTATTTGTAGAGGTTAAAAATTTTTTAAGTTTCCCCGTTGTATAAGTGACGTTTTAAGTATTTATAGTCTGTAATTTTCCAGCCTTGAGGATGCGTCATGTGATGTGAAACGTTGGCATCATAAACTGTATACTTGTGAGAGACATACATGCCTTTACCTCTTCAACCTGAGATGTTTGTCGGATCAGCTTCCCCTGCGATTCTTCTATATAAATATGTATACATATATAAATATAGATACACACACACACACACACACACACACACACACACACACACATTGATATATATATATATATATATATATATATATATATATATATGTATGTATGTATATCACCAAATGCATTTTTCCCTTAAGCTGGGTGTCTCAAGAAGATATTAGCCTTCTCGGTGTCAGCAAATCCTTGTAGGATATGGTTGTTAGTCACTTGCCTTTCTTCATCGTGACTGTAGCCCACCAAATCTTTTTCAAATAATTCATAATAATATGCTTCTTTTTACTTTTCTGTAAAAGAAAACAATTGTGCCGGCTTTGTCTGTCCGTCCGCACTTTAATCTGTCTGCACTTCTTCTGTCCGCCCTTAGAAAAAATTACTTAAACAAATAAAAAATGCGCCTAAGTTTCTTCGGCGCAGTCGAGTTTTCTGTACAGCTGCTACAGCATATATCAAGGCCACCGAAAATATCTTTCGGAAGTCTCGGTATAATGCTGTATGAGCCGCGGCCCATGAAACTTTAACCAAGGCCAGGTGGTGGCCTATCCATATCGTTGCCAGAAGCATGATTATTGCTAAATTTAATCTTAAATAAAATAAAAACTACGGAGGCTAGAGGGCTGCAATTTAGTAAGTTTGATGATTGGAGGGTGGATGATCAACATACCAATTTGCAGCCCTCTAGCCTTCGTAGTTTTTATTTGATTTAACATTAAAGTTAGCCATAATCGTGCTTCTGGCAACGATATAGAATAGGCCACCACCTGGCCATGGTTAAAGTTTCATGGGCCGCGGCTCATACAGCATTATATCAAGACTACCGAAAGATATTTTCGGTGGCCTTGATATAGGCTGTAGCAGCTGTACAGAAAACTCGACTGCGCCGAAGAAACTTCGGCGCATTTTTTACTTGTTTAAGTAATTTTTTTAGACTTGCAAATGGGATGAGGCCCAAATTTTGGGCAAAAAAACAAGAATAATTTTCTCCAGACTATTCGTCATCCTTGTCCTTTCATCTCTATGTAAACAGAGTATATGGTCACAAGTAAATTGAAAGAAAAGACTGCAATATCTCTTTCCTTTATTCTAAGGCATTTCCAAGCAAACTACATGCAAGGAACTTAAGGTTACCAAGAATACTTAGATTTACAAACAACAACTGAGATTAAAGGGTTATATAACCCTTTTAATGCATACAGAAGTTATTGCTTTTGAGAAGGGTCTTAAGGTGAGGGACAGCTGACTTGGACGAACTTGAGTAACTGGGTCAACCTTAGGAGAAGCAAAGGACGCTAACAAGGATTCTGAAGTTCTATAATTTTCCTTGAATATTTTCAACACAGATTTGATGTACTCAGTGCTGATGAAATAAGGCAAACAAATGGTGTTCTTTGGGCATTCTGGTTGTCTGTCGCTTTTATTAAAAAATGTCTTCAAAGTCTTATTGTAGCAAGCGTCCAAAATATAAACTGGATAACACAAGTCCTTACCTATTTTCCTAATGTTCTGTGGTTTGTTGTCCAGGAGATCAGGCCTGACCAACATTGAAGGGAACACCCAGATTTTTACCATAATGATGTCCAGAAAAATAATGTACATGAGTGAATATATTTGTTGTTTATATACTCGTATACATGCAAAATTTACGCTGAAATTGTTCACGCCTGATATAGTGCTTGCAAAGGGCAAAAAACCAATTTTTTTTTTATTTCTAGCGGGAATGTAATAGACGGGACTGTTCAGACAAGTTTTCTAAGAGGTTATTTAAAAAGAATTATTCTTAAGATTATTCAAAGACCTGTTTTATGGTTTCTGTATACAAATGATATTTTGACTATTATACTTAAGTTAAGTATACCTTAGTTTTACCAGACCACTGAGCTGATTAACAGCTCTCCTAGGGCTGGCCCGAAGGATTAGACTTATTTTACGTGGCTAAGAACCAGTTGGTTATTTAGCAACGGGACCTGCAGCTTATTGTGGAATCCGAACCACATTATAGCGAGAAATGAATTTCTATCACCAGAAATCAATTCCTCTAACTCTTCATCAGCCGGTCGGAGACTCGAACTCCGGCCTAGCGAGTGCTAGTCCACAGCTCTACCGACTCTCCCAACGAAGAGCTGACTATTATACATAAATCAGCAATGAAAGTATTAAATGTATATGTAATCTTTTCATAAAATAACAATGTAAAAACCATTATTATAAGAGATTATTCACATCAGGTTTACAACATTGATTATAAAATGTGAACGGACTTTGATTCATATCTTTTGGGCTGGACAAGAAAAGAATCACATGTCAGAAGAAGTCAACATAAATATACTTTTAGAGCAGGCCAGAAGGTTAACACTTTTTTGTTCTCCTTTGTATGCATCAAAATAGTTCTATATCTATTTCATCCTAGTTATTTGGAAACCCAAGTCTTTGTGATTTTTAGTTCCCTTGTATGTAGTTTGCTTGCAAATGCCTTTGAGTAAAGGCAAAAGATCCTCACACTTTTTTTTCAATTTCCTCGTGGTCATATACTCTGTCTATATTTATATCACGTTAGGTAATCTTATGATAGAAGTTATATATACATATACTGTATATACACACACATACATACACAAACATATATAAATATATGTATAAATATATGTATACATATATATATGTATATATAAAACATATATATACATGTATATATAAATATATATATATATATATATATATATATATATATAGATATATATATATATATATATATATATATATATATATATATATATATATATATATATATATATATATTCCTTTCATTTTCCCTACTGAGAGTTGGTTCCAGAGGGCACTGGGAACCCGGATCTTAGAAGTCTTTTTGGGATAAGGTAATTAGCCCTACGGCTTTCTCCATCGTGACTGTGTGCCACTACAGTCGACTGACCATCAGGAATGACAGCCTTACGACCATGGCATAACAGAGGTGTCAGAGAAATCTATCTTTCCCAAGACTTATTCAAGTTGAGTGTAGATAATTAATCTGTTGGTTAGTTTCTGGGCCTCTTTAGGAACCACTGCCACGCTCACCAGACGACTCAGGAATGTTGGAAGGTTCTGTAATAGTCACAAGAGCTTACGGCATTTTGTAAAATTATAGTTTTGCTTAAAATATACTGCGTAACTGTTATAAAAATCGTCGTTGAAATCGAACATAGCCTCCGGCCTTTTCAATTAGCAAAAGTAATGACACTCTACCAAATTTAACCACGAATTTCCGATAAGAGAGCGGAAAAATTGTTCTCTTGAATGAATACTGCGAGTCTTTGTTAAGCTGAAAGAGAAAAAAGATACGTCGCATATCCCAAATTCTTTTGTGGGGAAAATAAAGACTTTAGCAAAGTGAAGAGTGGTTTCGGTTGTTGTCTCTCAAGATTAATAGTTTCAGGACAATGAGGAAACTGAAAGAAGAAAAACTAATAGGAGGAGATATTATTATCTTACAGTGTTGTGGTGAAAGTGGTAAAGAAAAGAGGACAAATCTTGGGCGGTGTTGAAGCCAAAAAGATAAAATAACAAATAAGATAACTTTATGGCATGCGCAGTCATAAACGGTAACTATTTGGAAGGGAAATGTGGAATCGAGGAAATGAGTATCATCCTTTTTTTTCTAAGTTGCAACAAAAGCGTCCAATTTTTAAAATTGATTATCTTATTTTTTGCCTAATTCGCAAGATATCAAAAACAGTGTTTCTTTTTTTTTACATGGATTAAAATTTTCAATTTTTCGTTACCCAGTTTGCAAAAAAGGTTGGTTTTGTTTTGTTAAGCTATAGGTTTCTACTGACAAACAAAGGAAACTGACCTTTCTCGAATTATGGGTCTTTGGAACCGTGTTTGAGTTATGCTCACGTAACCATTCGGAAGACAAAGAAAAAAAAAAGAAAGAAAAATATGACTCTTGCTTTCCGTTGGGGTTTAGGACAAAAGCTCCCTGTCTAGTTGTCATTAAAGCTGAACAGAGAGACGGGAATGAGGCTGAAAGGAGACGAGGATATTAAGGAAAAAGACGAAGGGGAGCAGAAACAGAGAAGATGGAACTGAGGAGGAAGGAGAGGAGGAGAGAAAGCAAATGTGAATGAAATGGAGGAAAACTAGTGCATGACGGCAGAAAGGGAGATTTCGAGGCAGCACAAGGGAATAAGTAAACAAAGATGAAAGTGATGAATAAAGGAGGTGGATGAAAAGTAAGAGGGAAGTTCGTGATGTAAAGTACGAGACAGCGAGGATGATAAAGATGTAAGAAAGTGCGTATGGAGTCGGCTTTTGTCTCCTAATATAGTACATAAATGCACATGTACCAGGTGTGAACGGGCAACATATACTGGATGGACTTAATGGTTCCTAGAGGTCTGAATTCAGTTTCATCAAGGAGTCAGTTTCAGGATTGGCTGCAGATTGTCCAGACCCAAAGCTTCCAACATATGCAATCTCTCTTTATATTGCAAGAACGGCACTGATTATAAAGAAAATAAGATCGTTGCATCTACACAAGGCGAAGAGGAACTCACCACTTTAGAGTCTATCCTTACAAAAAATACCATTTCCTCATTAAACCCCAAGACAGCCTCCACACATCTGGTTCTTGCCTAAATGATAGTTTGTTTATATTTTGCTCTGTACCACAGCTTTTCTTCACCCTCTTTATTTTAGTGGGGGCTGTAAAGGGGAGATTTAGACAAGATGGGGACCGACTGGACAAAAGCATGAATTTTTGTACATGTAATCTTTAGACCACCTACCTCTGATTTGAGACCGGTGCCATGAAATTTATCGAGTGGAACACTCTTTTTTCCCACATATATGTGTGTGGCATGTTTATCGAAAACGTACACGGTGAAATCCTACTGATAACGTTGCCTTCAGTAGATCCAACGACTATAACATCTTTCTTGTAGCCTATTCACATTGTTTAGGTTCTGTAATATAAAAGGTAGAACATTTGATTTAAAATCTGAAGTGTGAGATGGCCAACTCTAAAGTTAAAAAAAAAAATCCACCATTGCTAAAAACATACGTACTGCATTATGCTGTTGTGGGAATGTTCTTGGCATACATTTTGTCAGTCATTTTAGCTGGGAAAGGTGAATGAGTGATTGACTGTCCTGGTGTTAGACTAAAATTCTATTTCTCTTTGTGTTCCAGGTGTGACTGAAGATTAAGAAAGATGGACTGGGTTGAATGCGTGATATGTCAGACCAATACAAATGAAAAACTGAGGTGCCCTCTGAATGCTTTCGGTGGCGACAAATCGCAAGCCTATAAACAGTTCATAGACAATGGGAAGGCATTTAGTAGTTAGCTAGGCAGGTTACGAGTAGAACTGAATTTTGATGAGCACATTACAGCTGAAAACTTAAATTTACACAGGGCACAGTTGCACAAATCGTGCCGGTCTAAGTTTAGCAACACTAGACTGGGAAGGGTACAAAGAAAAGGAGATGCTGAGGAAGCAGACACACCAGCCAGTTCTGAAGATGCTGTCAGGAAGTGAATCCAAAACCATCCAACTCAGCCAAATAACATCTGCATTTTCTGTGTAAAAGCAGATAGCCATCTTCATGACTTCATGACATTGCATGCAGATGAAAATTTTCAATGCATGGCTACTGATTTGCAAGATACTGCCCTGGTGGCTAGAAATGCAGGTGGAGACTTGATAGCCATAGAAGCCAAATATCACTTCGCCCTGCTTGTTTGAACTCAGAAATCGCCACTGCTTTCTAAGCAGACAGCAGCATCAGCAGTCTTGTGAAGCTGAAAGTCAGAGACAAAAGAATAAAGCAAGAACATTCATTGATGGAACCTTTTCTTTTCGTTTTGCTGAACTGCAGCAACTTTATGAGCATCGACTGCAAGAACTTGGAGTGGCAATTACTGAAGAAAACAAAGCTCGATTTAAAGAGCAAATTCTACAGTATTTTCCAGAAGCACAAGAGCAGACTGATGGAAAAAACAAAGTACTGGTGTTTCCAGAGGGAATGCAGAGACTGATCAAAGGTGCTCTAAAATGTGATTATGAAGGAGATGCTAGTATCCTTGCCAAAGATGCAAACATTTGTCGGGAGGACATTTTTGAGTCACCAGGATTTAATTTTGATGGTACCTTTCCTCCCGCATGCCAGGGACAGTCAGTTCTAACAACACTCAAGATGTTAGTTGCCATGATATTGAATGGCACTGGGCTGAAACAGCAAGACACCAGAGACTCTCAACAGTGCCTGGCCATCTGCCAAACCATTCTCTTTGACAGCAAGAAGACAGTGTACCCATCAACCAAACCATGCCACACAGCAGAGGGTGAGCCACCAATGCCCACATACCTTGGCCTCAAAGTCCATACTCAGACAAGATCCAAGAAGCTTGTCACATTTTTGCACGACCTTGGTCTTAGTGTGAGCTACTCTCGAATACCGCAGCTTGAAAACCAGTTAGCAGCTGCAGTTTGTCAGAGGTCCATCATAGAAGGAGTTGTCTGCCCTCGCAGTTCTGCAGAGGTCTCTTTACTGCTAGAGCTTTAGACAATTTGGGTCATATTCCTACTAGTACAACAGCAAAAGCGTCATTTTATGGCACAGGCATCAGCCTTGTTCAGTCTCCTTCCAAGCTCAGAATGGGACATTATCGAGACACAGTTACACTCCAATCAAAAGACACATGCCAACAGCTGCCAGACAGCTACACAGTTATGCCAGCTGTTGCACTAAATGAGTCCAAAGTGGAAGTTTCAGTGCCTCCAGATGCATCTCAGAGAATTGTAGGCTATATAGTGACAGTGATGAAGCAGGATCGCAACTGGATCTGTGCATCACTAGAATCTCTACAGGAAGAAGAACTTGAGAAAGGTGATACCACAGCATGGGGAGCTTACCATGCTGCACGTCAAGACACATCTCCTTTGAATGAGATTCAACCAGCTCTCACACAGCTACTTCCCCTCTTCTGTGAAAAAGCAGCATCTGTTGCAATTCTAAAGCATGGCATGGACGTCGTTCGATTAACAACAGACTTTTTAAATCCAGGACAAATTCCTGTTCTTGCCGTGGATACATCACTTTATACACGGACGAAAAACATACAATGGAAGTGGCTAGAGACACATGGTGGCAGATAATGAGAGGATAACTCACAGGAGCCTAGAACGTCATCCTACTCTTGTTGTGAGTAACAGCACCCAGATTATTAAAGAAAAATACGTACATGCAGTATATATATATATATATATATATATATATATATATATATATATATATATATATATATATATATATATATATATATATATATATATATATATACTATATATATATATATATATATATATATATATATATATATATATATATATATATATATATATATATGTATATATATACAATTGTTTTTTGCAAAAGAACCGACGGTGGGTACTGATATTTTACTGTCTGTGTGTCTGTGTCTTTTGAGATGAATCGCTTGACGATAAAAACAGAAGGGAAAATTGAAAGGATCTGATATTGCGCTTTTCTTTTGTTCTGGCGGAAGAGGGAAAGAAAAGGGTGCAAATCTCTGGCGGTTCCGAAGGCAAAGAAAAGAAAAGGCGCATGCGCACGATGACACAAAGGCAAATCCCTCCCAAGGGCAGGGAAGCGATGGAGTTTTGCGAAGGAAAAAAGCTGATCTGAGTAAAAGGGTAGTCGTCATCTTCTTTCTCAGCAGCTGTTTACAAAAGTCTCTAACTTTTTTCTTTTACAACATTTGCATCAAATCAAAAAGTACAGAGAGATTCCTTCTCTCAGTGATATTCACTTGCCACTTTAGGCGTTGGTTGTTGCGAAGTGTTAACAGGTTTCCTCTCTTGTACAAAAGCTGATAAAGTCTTGGTTATCTGAATAAAGCGAAAAATATCTTTTTAAGCCATATGGTAACACTATGGTGTTCAATACAAACTTCATAACATTTTGCGAAACTTCCTTATCAAGCTCATGTACTCTTCAGGCTGGTTTCACTCGAATTTTTGCACATTTTGGAATATAAGAATGACAACAATTTATTTGACTCTTCATATATTTTTCTACCTACCTTCAATTTTCTATCTATGTTTTGACAAGGCGAAAGCAAACACTCCTATCAACAACAACAACAGCAGCAATAACAAATTGATAAAATCGATAGTTTTATCAATTCCTGAGAGGCAACAGCCAACGCTCCTGCTTACAGCAACAACAGTAACAGCAACAGCAACAACAAAGAAAAAGTAGAAGACTTCCTCGAAAAGCGGCACCAGAAGAAGGGAAGTTTTCCCAATCCAGTTTCCTGTGTCGGGGAATACTTTTCATCTGTGGCTTTTCAGGTTCTAATACAGTGATATCAAATTACGCGGCGCTGTCTCACCAAATCAACGAACTACTATTGTGCCATGCTAACATGGGACAGAATTCATTCCACGTTTAACACTATGAAGGCAGAACGTTAACAATATATATATATATATATATATATATATATATATATATATATATATATATATATATATATATATATATATATATATATATATATATATATATATATATATATATATATATATATATATATATATATATATATATATATAAGATAAAATCCACGAGGAAGGAGAAACGCTGGAGTGCTGCAAGGCCTTTCGACTGACATCCTTTACTTAGCAGAGTAAAGGACGCCAGTCGGAAGGCCTCACCAGCACTCCAGTGTTTCTCTTCCCTTCGTGGATTTTGTCTTATTTATATATTCATCACGTTCCATATTTTCGTGATTCAGTTATATATATATATATATATATATATATATATATATATATATATATATATATATATATAATATATATATATACAGTAGATATGTACCGCATGTATGTATATATTATATATATATGTATGTATATATATATTATCATACATATACTGTATGTATGTATGTATATATATATATATATATATATATATATATATATATATATATATATATATATATATATATATAATATATATAATGCCACAAATATCACTTGTATATTATCGAGCTTCCCAATACCCTGGGAATAACTTGTACTCAAGGAAAATTATAAGTGGTAAGTGCTTCTGCCAGCGCCTTGGTTTAGAAACAGTAATAAATGATCGACTTTACCACTTTGCTGTTTCAAATCCCGGCCAGGGCAGAGACACATATCAGTTATAATTCCCTTTAGTATAACTTACACTAAAGGCATAGAAAGTTCGATATTAAGTGCTATTTGTGACTAATATTTGTGAGTATAAAAAAAGTCACGAGAGTATAAGTGACAGAACTATACATGCATACATAGAAAAATAAATAAATATATTTCTTTTGTGCTTTTATTCCCATATTGCATATTTATTTATATAAAAGGAAAATAAATAAATATATTAAGCTTAATAGACTTAAATTTCATTTTCTTGTTGTGTGAACTTTGCTTAATCCTTGAATTTCATTTTCTTGTTGTGTGACTTATATATATATATATATATATATATATATATACATATATATATATATATATATATATATATATATATATATATATATATATATATATATATTATATATATATATATATATATATATATATATATATATATATATATATATATATATATATATATATATATATATATATATTTCTATATCTTCTCGAGCATCCCAGGCACCAAACGCTTACTTTTAAAGCTGGAAAATACAACAGTGCATTTGGCACTACCTGGCAAGGAAGGGCGAAAGGAATATTGACCCCTCCCTTAATCCGTTAATTGCACTCTGTATATACCTTTCAACTTTCTCTTCTTGAACATGTGACGCTGTGGAACCCTTTGTTTACAGACACGAGGTTGTGAGGAGACTAAGTATGGCTGGAGGCAGGACAGAGCTGGTGATGCAGATTAAGAGAAAGGACATCTGGCATGAACACCTGGATCTTGAGCCATAAGCGATTCATGCCCATAGGGAAACGGAACCAACCCTGTTTACCTGTGGATGACCTAATCCCTGACTGAAGTCATATAAAGGCCTCACTGAAAGAACAGGAGAGAGAGACATAGCTGGATGCAAGCGAGACTCTTCTCCCCCTTCCATTTCCGCCTCCTTCAGAGAGCCATGGCCTACCACATGGTTTTATCTTGTAGGGACCCTTAGTATTCTTACCAGTGAAGCCCTTAGCCCTCCTCTGCTGCCGTTACCCTAGCTGAAGCCACCTCTTCCACAGGGTAAAGTGATCTGTTGCAAAGGTTCTTCCAGTCAGTCTCACTGTGTTAATTCTCGTACTAAATTTCCTATTTCCATTTCCAAGTGCCAGTATTTCCATATCAACCTTGCCTTATTAGGGCAGTTTTACGTAAATGTCTGTTTAAATAATCACATAAAATCGTGTGTTCAAGGCTTCTTTGGCACCATCTGTGCTCGCCTTGCCCTATGCATACTTTACTACGTCCTTAATGGCTTTTAATTTGTGAATCTCTCTGTTTACAGGGGGTTGGTTGGCCGTGGGAATCTCTCTCGACTGTGCCTTGTATCAGCATCGTCGCACCGACTGATATACCTTCAAGTGTTCCAAGTAATAATTAACCCCTCAGGTCTTGCCTGCCTGATTAGCTCTTCATCTTCTGATAGTTCATTTCATGTAAATACATATAATCTTAAACTTACCCTAACATGTTTTCTTACAACTCCCTTGTAAGCAGAGCCCTCAGCTCAGTTAAAATTCCCAATTTCCTTGTTTTTTACGATTTCCTGAATCAACAGCAGTCAGATTTTATAAAAAAAAACGAGGTAAGTAAAAATCATTCATTTAGAGTCTATAACTGGCTCATGATAAGCCTTTGTCAGGTTAAATTGTAAATATGTATATATATATATATATATATATATATATATATATATATATTATATATATATATATACTGTATATATATATATATATATATATATATATATATATATATATATATATATATATATGTATATATATATATATATATATATATATATATATATATATATATATATATATATATATATATATATATATATATATATATATATATAATCAATCAATCAATCATTTCCTGTGGCACCCACGGGGATGCATAGGCCCTCGATGAACTCACACCACCACATACTGTCCTGGGCTAACTCCTCAAGATTTCCCCAACTCACATCTCCTGCTTCCTGCCTCATTGTCCTTAACCACGTATCCTTTGGCCTACCTCTACCTCTTCTGCCAGGGGCAACTCATCCCATTGTATCTCGTACTATTCGCTGTCTTCTATACACATGGCCTTGCCACTTCCAGTGTGAGAACCTAACATACTCATCGACCGGCTGCACCCCCATTACTCCTCTAATTCTGTTATTTGATATCCTTTCCCTCCAATTGATTCCGAATACTCTTCTGAGCACCTTATTTTCAAAAGCTAAGGATTTTTTATCCTAAGTCACTGTACTGTACCATGACTCATGCCCATAAATCAAAACACTCCTGTCCATTATCTTATAAATTTTGATTTTTTTATTCACTGAAAAATTGCTGTTATTCCAAATATTTCTAAGCATTCCCATTGCCTGATGAGCCTTTTTTAATCTTTCCATAAATTCTGTGCTCAGAGAACCATCCTTATCTAAATAAGTACCTAAATATTTAAACTTATCCACTTGCTTTACAACCAAGTTTTTGATTAGACAATCCTGTGCATTTTCAATATTCATATTCATGATTCCAGCATAATCCAAGTCAATCACTAAACAATCCAACGTTTCATGTTCTGGTCCCTCTCAAGAATTTCATTTTCTCCCAGAGTATACCTGCATCCGTTTCTCTTTTAACCCTTCTCATACAAACAACGGAGGAGACAAATGCAACCCTGAATCACACCAGACTTGACCTCAAATGGCTCACTAAAACACCCATCGACCATCACTTTACAAGATGTGTCCTCATGCAAGTTCATGATAATCGTCACAAACTTTTCCGATATTCCATATTGCCTCATGATTTTTCCCATAGTCCTTCTCGAAATACTATCAAAGGCCTTTTCAAAATCAACAAAACAACGGAGTTTTCATTTCATTTGCTTGCTGCATTAAATGCCTAACTATGAAGACCTGATCACTGCAACCCCACCCCTTTCTAAAACAAGCCTGTTCATCCCTCAGAATACCATCAACCACTGGCTCCAACCTATGCAACATTACAAAAAATTTTCAAGGCTACAAGTGACCAAGTGATTCCCCTCCAATTACCACACCTACTCAAATCTCCTTGCTTTGGAACTTTAATGATCACACCATTCTCCCAGCCTAATGGTATTATCCCCGTCACCCACATCTCATTGAATAATATCTTCAAGACAAATACTAATCTATCCTTCTCCACTTTAAATATTTCTGGTAATAAACCATCCTCTTCTGGTGCTTTATAATTCTTTAACTGTTTTACTGCCTTAACTACTTCTTCTAGCCTGATCTCACCTTCATCAATATTTAAATCTTCCTGAGCAGGCGGTATATCCTCTTCTGGGGGGACTGGTCTATTAAGAACTGTCTCAAAGTGCTCTTTCCATCTATTTCTGATTTCAACACCACCAATCAACTCTTCAATTGCTTTATATGCTATCCTTTCACTCTGAACATCATTTTTATTAATTATTTCTTCAGTTTCCACAACCTTTTCATTAACAGATCATCTTTTATCTCTCTTATTTAGTCTTTTAACTTCTTAATCCAAACTCAAGTACTTAGTTCTTGCTAATTCAAAATCTTCATCACTAACAAAATGCATCTCACTCCTCAATTTTGCTTCACCTCTCTTTTTGATCATACCCCATGTTTCCTCAGACATCCACATCTTTTTCCTCAATCTGAGTCTCCTTCTGATCGTACAACCAGCAGCCTCATGCAAAGCTTTATTCACATCCCCCGACATCTCATCTACACTTCTCCCCTCCCTCCTCCAATGTTTCCAACACCAAAATCCTGTTTCTGCATCCTATTCTAAATTCCTCCTTTTTCTCTCCTTCCCTTCTAAGCATATCAGTATCATACCTATCAACAACAGGTTTTCCCTTCATCTGGCTTTCTAGCTTAAGACTTATTTTTGCAACGCTGAGATGATGATTACTACCAATATCTGCTCCCCGATTAACACGAACATCTAGCAAAGAGCTTCTATGCCTTTTACTAAGAGCAATATGATCAATCTGGTTTTACATTTTCCAGACAGGTAACACTAATATATATATATATATATATATATATATATATATATATATATATATATATATATATATATATATATATATATATATATATATATATATATATATATATATATATAAAGTGTTCCCATACAACCATTAAAAACGACGGTAATAGTGAGTGCTATGACAGCAATTCTTGCCCATAGGAATGTTACGTATCGTCCAAACAGCTGGACCAACATACTTCATTCTGCAGAATTTTCTGGTACAGAAAGATAAGATATAAGTGCTATCTGAAAGAAAGCTGAATATCAAATAGCACCCAGAAAGCTTCATAAGACTATAACAGGTTGCCTAGCACAAAGCACTTGCATTTCAAGAGATATAAGAGACAAAAGCTAAGCTGCAACATCTTTTATTGATTGTTATTTTATCGATTTTAAGTGCAAAATCAAACGAAATTTGTGGCAATTATCAAAAGTTCTCTTTGTGCAGTGACGTCAAGCCTGATCATATCATTCTTCGTGTCCTTCTGACAATCTCCTCGAATAAATGTGACAGCCATTTGGAAGATACAACGTAACAAACTAGAAAAACGATTGGAACTTGAGAAGTAACGAACTTGTCAAGAAGCCACATGTGTCTCTGCAGCAACCTCATGCATACAAATACAGACACTTAGGTAACAGACACCTATGTAACTGCAGCACCCTTACCCTCGCCGACTTAATGCCCACACAGACACACACGAAGGATATTCACTCTGTAACCTGGAAAGATTTCGTTAACATATTTCAAGCCGAGTCTGCCCAATAGCTTGGTTATTAATGTAAAAACGGTAAAACAGATATAAATATCATCTAGACTCCAATACCCCAGGGACGAGAATGGAGCCCAAGGACTGCTTCTTTCAATCTGAGAAATTTTATCATCAAGTTCAAATGCACAAGCATTCCTTTACAGAGAGCCTCAGAGGGCAGCACCTTGTAAAGTGAGCTTTCACATGACAGAATGTCCGAAAGTGAGCAACCATGAAGCAGAAAATAAGACGACGTAGAAACCAGTATTAATAAAAATAGTTTAAAGACAAACTTTAATATCAGAGAGCTCCTCTGGCCTCACTGTGACCGACTACCACTCCCAAAGGCATCTGTTAGTCATTGATGGTGACCTATTCGCGTACTGAAGAAACCCAATGATGAATTTTGTCACTTACTGTGGTCTGGTATGATACATGTTACGCTATCTAAGCGATGTTAGGCAGGGCAGCCGATCGAGACTACGGTCTTCAAAAGTCCTTCAAAGAAGGCAACTGGGAAAAAGCACGTTAAAAGAAGAAGAAGAAGACTATACTTTTATATTCAGTAGTTTAGGGAACTATTCAAGTAACAAGAAGATGCAGCAAACATCTGCCCATTATGGGTTAGGAGAATAATATAATTATGCCCATGAAAATAAATGAAAATGCCGCCCTCGCCACTATCACAATGGCTTATTGCTTGAATGTTCCTTTATGCAAAGTAAATGTAGTCGCAGGTTGAAACATCGTCGTCAAATCAACAAGTAATAAAACTCTAACAACGATCTTGATTTGCTCTCTGTCGCTTTCTCCTTTTGGGAAAGACTTGTCCAAGAGGGAACATGGTGTGTGGGGCGTAAAAAGTGACCGAATAAATATTGCAATTCTTTAAAAAGATGAAAATGAAAGAGGAAAGTGGTTCTCAAATGCCTTTGGCTGGAAAACAATAGAAGAGACCCAAGGGGCTGCTGTGTGTGTGTGTGTGTTTGTGCGTCTCTTGAGATGAATTGCTTTGAGACTTAAGACAATGGGAAAACAGGAAAAAGCTAAACGAGACAGATATTGCGAGCTTCTTTTGCTGCGGCGAAAGTGGACAGAAAAAACCGGAAATCTCTTGCTGTTTAGAAGCCAGAAGAATAGAAGCGGCGCACGCGACAGGGATCAAAAGGCAAATGCCTCCTGAGGGCACGAAACGATGGAGGTTCGAAAAGGTAAGAGTTGTTGTTGCAAAGGCTGTTTCTGATTATTTTATCAGCTTTGCATGAAATAAAATGCAGAATGTTCTTTCAACACGAATTAAAAAAAGGGTTGTTTTACCTGAATGACGTAAGCAATAAAATAACGTAATTTCCTTTGTCAATGAGCTTTTATAATTAGAAAAGACAAAAAAAATTTTTTTCCTAGTTATGCCTCCATGAATTCTTGTTTCGGTCTCCTTTGCGTAACCATTCTTGAAGGGGTTTAAAACAAAAGCTACTCGGTTATATATTAAAGCTGAACAATGAACCAAGTAATCTTCATGAGAGGGGAGAAAAAGAAATTGAAATGAAGATGAAATGCAGAGAACGGGAAGGGACGAATGGACGCAGATGTCAGGTATTGTTAAAGGAAGAATGAGAGAGTTAGGAAAGCAGAGAGGGAGATCTGGAACAGCAAAAGGGAATAAAGAAGCAGAGATGGAGGAAATGAATAAAAAAACGTGAATATAACTAAGCAGGATTAAGTGAAAAAAAATCAAATGACAGTGAAGTGGACGAAGTAAAAATGCGAAGACGGAGTTTGTGAAATCGGGAAAGAGAAGTGAAGAGAGGAAGTGAAATGACGGTGGAAACAGAGACGTAACAAAGGATGTCATAAAAATGGAAGATATATGAAGTGAATATGTAGTTGGTAGTGCAGAAAACAAAACAAAAAAATTATAGACAAAGAGGTAGGAAGATAATGAAGCAGTCACTGAAGTAATGATTAAACAAAGCGCTAAATCACTCTTCACAACCTTTCAGTTATAGCTCCCCCATAAAGAAAAAAAAAATGTATTGAGTAATACACTACACGGGAATCAACGAGAGAAAAGACTTACTAAATCTTGGAGGAACAGAAGAGCCAAAATCTAATAGTTAAGAACTCGGCAGAATTTTGCACAGCAACAGAATTTGTACTCGAGAAGCTCAGTTAGTAAAATTGGGACACTATCTGTCTGAGAAATTAACTGATCACTGGTTGCCTCTTGGGTATAAAGAAATGACAGTCATTCCACATGTTAAAGGGAAGTCTTCAATAACTGAAATAAGAGGATAATTTCACTTTAACAGCAAAAACAACATGTAACAAAATTAACAATTTCACTAGCTGTAGCAATACTGTGAAAAGCTATGTGGAACTCACGAACCTATAAACTATATATAATTCTTCATGGATTCGTGCAACAGAGTTTTGGCATGTGTATATGTGCCAAAAACATCATCCCTGTCATACGAATGATGGTATTAAATGTTTAATTACTACAATTCCGAAAAATCCACTTTTACCCAGAATAATTGCAGCATTCAAGTTTTTAATTATATTAACTCAGCAATAAGATTAAGAAAAGAACTGCATTGATGAAAGCGTGAATCTTTAATAAAATTGTGACTAGGATAGCCAATATCGATTAAGGGAAAGGTGAACAAGGTAAAATATTTTGGATGGAGGCCTAAAAGGCAAAGGGAGACATTGAAGACGGAAAGTTTCCTAAAAGGACACACGAAAGACGGAAGGAGTCCTAAAAGAAGGCACGAAAGACGAGGCCAGAATAGGGGATAATATCGTGGAGGAAGGGAGTAACTAAAAAAATATGACCTTGGGAACACGTGGAAGTCGGAAAATATCCTAGCAGATAGTAATGAAGAAAGAGAATATCTAGGGTGAAAGGAAGATGGAAAATATCTCGTGAAAAGGTGAGAAACACGAAGAAAATCCATAAGCATGGGATCAAGAGACATATCCAGGAAGAGGGTGACAAAGACCATACCGTCAAAGAAGATGGTCATAAAAACGGAAAATATTGTGAAAGAAGGTAACAAAGATAAAGAATATATGTTGGTAGAAACCAAGAAATATGGGGTAGATCTACGAAGAAAGCAAGATATGAAGGAAATACCTATGCAGAAGCCAAGAAAGATGAAAAACTGTCAATGCTCAACAAAATATATTATATATATATATATATATATATATATATATATATATATATATATATATATATATATATATATATATATATATATATATATATATATATATATATATATATATACACTGTTTATACAGAAAAGCTTCGATTCAATAAATATACATTGTACATTCCAATAAAGTCATGTACCTTGTCACAACTTGGAATATAAACGAAGGGGTCACTGTCATTATCCTCCTAAAGACAGAGGTTCTGGATCGTCTTCAGACGAATTCTGAGACCGGGAGGAAACACTGGAAGAAGAGTTTTAAAACGGCCTTTTTGCTGTCTCAAGTTAACGGGTAAATTGACTTTGCGCTCAGACCGTATGAAAGTGGGACTCAAATCTCTCAGACACTTCACAGTCTGCATTGCCAACAGGTTTTGTATTCTCTTTCTTTCTGCATGAATTGATGGCATCCAACTCTCTCTCTCTCTCTCTCTCTCTCTCTCTCTCTCTCTCTCTCTCTCTCTCTCTCTCTCTCTCTCTCTCTCTTTCGCTCACTTTATCGTCAGCCACACCATTTCGTTCGTCTTCTTTTCACAAGTTACTGATGGTCTCTCTCTCTCTCTCTCTCTCTCTCTCTCTCTCTCTCTCTCTCTCTTATTCCTTTGTAAGCCCTGCCAAGAGTTGTAATTGTTCTTAATCTATTTAATCTGGGGGTCTCTCTCCAGGTCCTACCCCGATTTTTTCTTTTATTTTTGGTGGGGGTGAGAATTCGATTAGGTGTGGAGTTTGGGGACCACCGAAGGCATCAACCAGGCCTGCCCAGGGTGGAACACGCTTGGGAATCCAGAGGGAAAAATCCCCAGTGGTAGAAGAGAAGACTGAAATATAAACTATAAAGCACAAAGGCCTGGGTATCATTCTTGATAAAAAAGTCTTTGGGAAAATCTATAAAAATAATATCCGAGCGGATCTTGTTTGTGCTCCCCCAGGTGACAGTAGGGGAGACATGACACAGACACCCACCCAGGGTTGGGGCAGGGTAGATAGGGGAGCTGGAGGGTAGGGGAGACATCCACCCTCATCCTACAAACCTGTTTGTCCGCCCTGGGTGGGGCGGGGTAGGTTGGGGATCGGGAGGGTTGGGGAGACAGCAAACCCGAGCTCCTGAGCGCGTAGCGAGCGCCAACAAGCTCATAATTTAGTATTTTGTTAATTATTAATAAATTAGTACACTAAAGTGGTTTATTTTGCATAAATATAACAATAAAAGATATTGTTGAACACAATCAAACCAATTTCTTCAGGTGGACATCTCCAGCACACAACAAAATTTCTACTTAATAGCGAAACTGTACGCTTTGGAGCTTCCTTTTTTCCTGGGCATTTATTTGCAAGCACTTCAAAATCTTCAGCCAAATCAGCCGCTCTGGCGTCAGTTTTTCTGACCTGTTCAGGATACCCTCAAGTGCACTCTTAATATTCTCAGTGAGCTGGCTCTTCATTTGCAGGTTACACTAACCACCTGACCTGCATAACGAACGTCCAGCGTATCTGTAAGAGTACATAAATAGTTTTCAGTATTTAAATAATGTTCCTACTAAACAAAAAGCTCTGTATGAAATTTTTCTCCTCATGATATTATTACTGTATATCCAGATATTCTTTATACATGCACCTACTGAATTTATGTAAGGGGCAGTATAAGTTCTTCGACATTATCACGCGTGAAAAGAGCGATATAAAACTTATGTGCCACCTGTTGTTCCTTTGGCTTCTTTATGCAACCTAGTGATTTTGTATTTTTGTGAAGATGACCAGAAAAACAGAACTGCACCTTAGGAATAACGATAAATAATAACGAAAGAACATAAAACTTAAAGTCTCGATAGGAAACAAGGGACGGAGAGACCGGGGAATGGTTAAAAGAAGACTTTTCCTAGTTTTTGTTTTTAATATTATCAGTTGTAATCATATTAATCTTGTATGTATAATTTCTGTACAGACGCACATGAAGTTATGTATACATTACAACAGGCCCTTCGAGCAGTTACTGATTATAGTATGTGCACAAGGTGATCGCCTCAGCAGGATCAAAAGGGCGTTATTCTGGCACTTCCAAACCAATGACCATTGCAGGGAGTCCTTTGGCGAGCCCTCCTGCGCAGAAATTATAGAGACCGCTGGGTGCCATATGCTATCCCTTCCTCCTTCAAGTGAAAACCCCTTCCTGGCAAAGCAAAACAAGCCAGCCAGCTGAAGACTGGGGACATTGCAGCATCAGCTAAGAGAGATTTCGCCTAACACGCCGACAACTGAGCCTTTTTTTGAGGGGAGGCGATGTAGACTTTGACACAAATATTCCACCACACGGCAGAGGTGCGTTAACCCTGGAAGAAAGGCTGACAGGTCATACGCCTCGTCCAGTGATTTCCTAAAAGCATACCTTAGTTTTACAGACCACTGAGCTGTTTAACAGCTCTCCTAGGGCTGGCCCGAAGGATTAGACTTATTTTACGTGGCTAAGAACCAATAGGTTACTTAGCAACGGGACCTACAGCTTATTGTTGAATCCGAACCACACTATAGTGAGAAATGAATTTCTATCATCAGAAATAAATTCCTCTAACTCTTCATCAGCCGGCCGGGGAATTGAACTCCGGCCCATCGAGTGACAGTCCGCAGCTCTACCGACTCACCCAACGAAGAGTCTAAGTAAGGTAGCTACAGTTTTAGGTAACTTTATTCTGTCTATTAGCCAAAGCTTCTTCAGGAATTTAACCCTTTAATGGCTGACATGTGTTAATAGCATTTTAAGAACAATATTTTCAAGAATTAAGCTGGTTTTCATGTACTTATGGGCAGAATGTGTCATATTTTATCGCAGAATTAAGTTTTCATTAAAATCTATTGTGTTCCCAAAACGGGAGCGTTGGCATATTTGAGGTTAAGTTTTTAAGGAAAATTTAAAAATTCCCATATTTTGTATAGAAGTCTTTATTATCGAAATGAGGGTAACATTATTGTACAAAATACTGATTATAATAAAATTGTAGTCTATCCTTTATGAGGAAGACACATAAGATCAACAACTGTCAAATATTAAAATGAAAATGTCTATGCATTCAATATTTCTTCTAAATATTCCTGATGAAAATTCAGTATTTTACAAACAAATAGCTGAAGGTTCCTCATATTTCTCATTTCTTGTGGTATATATTGCTATATAGTTTGTGTAGTCTTTTTTCACACTTGATACATTGCAGTCTTGTGTTTTTCTGACAAACGCAACATCTACCCTGTGTAGCAGATTCTAGAATGTGGTTAACATTATCATATCTGATGGCCTCTGGAGGTGGTGCTGAAGGACCTCCTTTCCTCTTTCTTCCTGTTTGGATTTTGACTTGTGTCCGAGCTACTTCTCTCCTAAAATCCTTATGCTGAACCTTTGTGGTAGGATTTACATACCTATAGAATTTAAAAGCTGCAACAACAGACAAATTAAAAATATGTGAAAATATATTCCACCACCACTTCTTTGAATGCAACTTAGGTCTGTAAGATGTAAGCATTCTGTCACAGACATCAACGCCACCCATTCCCTCGTTATACATGCTGATGAGATATGGCTGACTAACGTATGCTTTTCCAACTTTTTTTTTACATTTCTTTCACATTTCTGTAATGGGGTAACACCATAATAGTTACTTGCAACGGTGACAATATTGTTGTCGTTCCACCTTGCGCGTAATATTGTTCCATCTGACCTATAATCAAAGGCACCCCTTTCATTCTTTTGCATTTCTTTCCTTGAAGTGAGAGGACATTTTCGCGTACGGTTCTCACGAACTGCCCCCCATTGCACGAATATTTTGATGCGCTAACTCACTCAGTAGATCATAACTGGTGAAGAAATAATTGGAAAGTGTCATAAATATCCTTACCAGCATGGGGTTCTCCAGCAGTTGGTGGTGGTGGTAGGGAATGAGCTCCTAGAGATATTTCTTCCTTTTTCCTCCATTTTCTGTCTCTACCTGGCTTATCAGTACACTGCTCCTCTTCGTTATCACCATTTTCATTTTCTATATGCAACTCGGTTTCTCCACTAACTTCCTCTGGCATACAGTTCTTTTCAAGAATATCATCATCATTTTCTTCATCGCTGTCAATATTTTGATCACCAGCTGATGGAGGCAAAACAACAATGCTTATGTCATTGCTTATGGAATTTGATGTAGCTTCTTGAGCATCACGAAGAAATTTATAATGACCCACAGAGGATTTTGAGCTAAAAAGAAGAATTTATACATTTGTGTTCTCTCCACATTGAATTACTGTAAAATCATAAATACAGGCTCAATGAGAGCCCAGAGATGATCCCATTGGCTACTTACTCAAAATAGGTCTGTATACATACATATATACGTACATGCGTGCATTATATATGCATAATAAAATCATCTGATACATACCTATTGAAATGAGAGGGATCCATCTCTGTAGGTGTGCCACACTTGCTGTTCAGCGCTCAAATGGGAACAGATGAGCTGAAAACGTGCATGTACGGTCTACAAGTACAAACTTCCTTGGTGTTGTTAGCTATGAGCGGTGGCAGAGCAATTATCAGCAAGTAATGCCCGTAGAGGGATAAAAACGACAGGGTTGTATGCCAACGTTCCCCTTTTGGGAACCTTGAAAAAAAGTTCATGATGCACTGATTTAGCAATACAAATATATAACTATTTTGTGTGAATACATTAATATAATCACATACGCACAAATTAAAACCGAACATTGAAAAAAGATTATGATGTTTTAATGAAAAAAAAAAAAAACAATAATCTAAAAAATTAACCAATACAACTCATTTTTACCAGTTTTCTCTTCAACAAATTTATAAAGGAACCTATCACTGAAGCTATATAACGCCTCCCTTACTACCTATAGACATAGAGGAGCCTATATTAAGGATAAAATACTAAATTCTCTGTATCAGTAACTCACTACACAAATTTTTATTAGTGTTCCCAAAACGGGAACGCTGGCATGTATTAAACATCGGCACATTGATAAAATTGTCGTTTACTTGTCAGGATGACCGTGGTATTCAGTCGACTGGGGTGGATTGTGCCCAGTGCAGAGAAGGGCACAAGGCTAGCAACCTCATCTCAAAATACAGGCTGTGGAACGGTAATATAGCGCTTTATGCAGCCAGTGCATTGCTGCATTATCAGTACTAGTACTTATATTATAACAGTATCTTCGAACAACAATAGATCGACAAGTTAATGAAAATAATTAGATATCTACAGCAACAACAAAATAGTAATATGAAAACAATAATTCAACGAAAGACCAGTAATAATAATAATAATAATAATAATAATAATAATAATAATAATAATAATAATAATAGTGATTTCAAAATTGGGTGAAGTGCTTAATAACGAGATCCTTTTAACAAGGCCCTCGCGTAGGCGTGTCTATAATGGGGTCTCATATCGACACAACGTTCTCACCAGCGGTTCTGAAGTGACGTCATTTCCTCTCCCACCATCTCTCTCTCTCTCTCTCTCTCTCTCTCTCTCTCTCTCTTATCGGTGTAAATTTCCAAGAATAGTGCCAGGACATGTTACGAGAAGTGAACTCTGCGCAATATATATATATATATATATATATATATATATATATATATATATATATATATATATATATATATATATATATATATATATACAGTATATATATGAATTTTGGCATATACACTGTGGCATTTTTTGTATTCACAAGCATCAAGCTAAAGAATGTTGCTTAATATCCAGTTCACTCTAACTTGGGAAAACCGTATAACCAAGGCAGAATTATGATTCAAATGTAACTGGTGTTGAAGCGTTTATCAGTTATAATTCCTTTTTGTAGAGTGAACTGGATATTAAACGACATTTGTTGCTTTATATATATATAAATATGTTTACCGAAGGGGAATTACAGTTGATAAGAAGTTCGTCACCTCTCTGGATATATATATATATATATATATATATATATATATATATATATATATATATATATATATATATATATATATATATATATATATATATATATATATATATATATATATATATATATATATATAATTTCATGATGTTGCCTTGTAATGCGTATATCCTCCTATAATTTTTGACATATTTACTTTTTTTCATGTGTTATGTTTAATGATAATGGTTGTTGAAGTGTCATATTTAGTTTGGCATCAGATCTCAAAAGAACTAATGATTGAATAACTTGATAGCATAATTTAGAATTGTTAATACAATTTTAATAGTAACGTAGTTTAGAATCTTTCTTGATAAAATCGTAGTATTTGAACATGTGTGTGTGTGTCCTGGAAGGGCTTGTTTCATTTCAATTGTCATCAGTTGAGATAAGAGGGAGCGCTTTGTTTTGGGTTAGTGATGACAGGTTTGGGATAACAAATGCGATTCGTCCCGTACGGGCTCAAGACGAGTGATTTCACGTTGTTACATGTTCGAGTCACGTACGCCACTTTGAGAGAAAGAATACGTGTCTTGATCAATTACGTCATGTTTTGTAAGATTGCATTCAAAACGTTTTGCTGGGATGACGTAACTTTCTTCTAGAAGCTTCTCCATTGTATCTCGCACCCAAAATGCTTTAGTGATGTCACCTCCCTGCGTCTAGAACTTCCCTTTTATATCTAGTACCCAAAATGCTTTAATGACATCATGTAATTGTTTCACGTGTTACTGGAATTCTAAAATTTGTTTCATTCTGATTTTTGAGACCAGTCGAATTGGTTCCCTCTCTCTCGTTCTTAGAAAGAGATTATTTTAACATAGTGTTTTGCGGTCACATATTAGCATTAACTTTTGAAATCTGAATTTAGCAAAGTTATTTAGTTCGTAACGGCGCCTGGTAAAAAAGTGTGTATTGTGGTAACACAGCTGCAGCAAGTGATTTACAGAGGTTTTCACAAGTTGTGTAAGGTAACGTGAATTTTACTTATTAATACCATGGTATGAGAAGTTAGGAAATTTTGGCCAAGTGAAATCATTATTGATAAATCTTGTGTATTTTTGTGTGTTTTTCTATTTACAATCTCTTTATATTTTCACAATTTCTATGTTTGTGATGTAACATTTATTCACGTAGCATTTTAAATATTTCTTGGTAATTTAACATTGCATACTTGATTTCATTTATTGAGATTTTCTTTTTAAATCTTGAGGAATTCTTGATAGTTTAAATTTTGCTTGATTAATTTAAATTCCTGGATTAATTTAAATTCCTGATAAAGTTTTTGTGAATTAGTTTTGTTTCATAATTTAATTAAAGAATTGATAGAGTGTTGTGTTATTTTCAAGTAATATAAATTTTTCAGATTGTGAATTCTAATTAATTGTGAATTCTAGCTATAAACTTTGAATTTAAAAATAAATTTTTGTATTTAACATTTTTAGAAAAAGTGTTTCATTTATTGATCACCAGTGAATAGGATTGATTGTGTGTGCATAAGGCAAAGTGATAAACATGTTTTGTTCTTTTAGTTTTGCTAAAGTGAATTAAGACCAGGGAAACAGAGTTTTTTTTGATGGAGTGATGCCCTTCTACTCTAGAATATTTCTAGTTTAATTTTTGATACCTCACACATATTCTGATAGACTTAGTTTGATTTTTCAAGTAATAAATAAGTTTTTCTTAAGGGATCACTGTTACCTTTAGAGTACTCAGTTGTAACAATTAATGTTATGAGAGTTCAGGTATCTGGCTGAAGTGAGGTATATTTTTGAATTTTGAGATTAGTTGTCTAATAACCAGGTACTTGATATGCATCGTGACAATATATATATATATATATATATATATATATATATATATATAGATATATAAATATATATATTATATACATATACATATATATATGTATATATACAGTATATATACATATATATATATATATATATATATATATATATATATATATATATATATATATATATATATATATATATATATATATATATATATATATATATATATATATATATATATATATATATATATATATATATATATATATATATATATATATATATATATATATATATATATATATATATATATATATATATATATATATATATATATATATATATATATATATATATATATATATATATATATATATATATATATATATATATATATATATATATATATATATATATATATATATATATATATATATATATATATATTATTATCTTTTAATTTTTTACATATTAGGTAACGCTTTTGCCACTTCACTGGAGACTGCGTGACACCTCGTTCCTATGCATAAATTCGTACGTTTATACCAAGACCTTTTTCCCCCGATCTCTTATATTGAGAGAGCCATCAGTTCTCTTATTGATCTCTCCACTCTTTTCTCACTCTCTAACAGACACAAACACAAAATATTCGTGAATTTCACGATAAAGTAAAATTGTTTTTAATTACGATAATAATTACAATAAAAATACTATGACAATTACTTTACCGCTATTCACTGGAAGGATTTGATAAACCGGCTTCCACAGAGTCAGAACAAATAAAATTCCAGGTACATAATGAGGACAATTAGTTAAGAAACATACGCATGCTCATATATAGATAGGAACGTGCTATTGTTATTTGGAATAGCACATGAAAACTCCACGTATTAAAATTAACTTAAAATTAAAACTTAGAATGAAAGATGGCGAGTTGGCACACGACCACCCAGACTGAGGGAGAGGGAAGTGGTCCAAACACCCCTGAACATTAGCGCTAGCTAAATTCTCGCTGTCTTGATGAGAATCTCCACCCTCTCTCTCCTTACCTATTATCCTGCCATTGTCGACCTTTAATTTCCCATGGATACTGTCGTTCCATCTCGTTATTCCAGTACCCGCTTCTGTGTATGTCAACAAGACGGAGCCGGCAAGTTTACCCACACACGGGGCTAAGGTTGGAAGGTGGGAATGAAGAGCTATATAAGGGCCAGGCCAAGGTTCAAGAAGTTGAGTTTGTTACCAGCCAGACACAGAGCAGAATCCTTGCCAGTCTGGTCTCCGACCACCTGGCCCCCCTCAATGTCCTAGTCAATCTTTGTCATGCTAACACAGTCCCATCAAAGTCCCTTGCCTTAGTTACAAAAGTCTCGTTTACACATCAAGACAACACATCCTGCGGGAAAAGGTACAATTGGATTTGGAGTTTGTTATGGCGCCCACTCTTCCACTATAATTTTCAATCTTTCTAATATTCACGTCCCTTGGAGTTCTGAGACAAAAAGTGAAAAAGTATACCTTAGTTTGACCAGACCACTGAGCTGATTAACAGCTCTCCAAGGGCTGGCCCGAAGGATTAGACTTATTTAACGTGGCTAAGAACCAATTAGTTACTTAGCAACGGGACCTACAGCTTATTGTGGAATCCGAACCACATTATAGCGAGAAATGAAGTGGTTAATGTTTTCAATTCAAGTAACGTAAGCATCTCATGGAATTTGCTATTCTAAATTGCTTCCCTCTCAGCCTTCAGGACTCCCGAAGTGAACGTGTGTTTCCCTTGCAAACCAAGTGACAGTGAGTTTATCTTGCAGAATAGGCATTTTGATGCTGTGTGCCTACCTGATCGTCCACGGTGCCAATTCCTGATCTCCCGACGTGGAAGAGTACTTCAGGATTAATATCTGAAGATTTATATGCCTCCGTGGCAAGAATTCCTGGGTGATTAGTTTCAGATTATGAGTAATTCCCTAGATAATAATTTCCATCATAGATCATAAAGTCCTTTGCTACTGGCACTATTTGATTTGTGAACTAACATAAAAGCAGTGCCAAGGAGCTAGTGAGGAACACCTGTGTAATATCCTTCTGATCTGTGAAATTATAATCTAGTTAGTGAAATTTTGCTTTCCCTAAAATTCCATTTATATTTACTGTTAATTTACTTCTTTTTAGGGTGTGTCCAAGTCAGTCAGATGTGTCTTAGATTGTGATTAGAAATAGATAGACCTACCCCCTGCCACTCCTGTAAATATATATAATATATATATATATATATATATATATATATATATATATATATATATATATATATATATATATATATATATATATATATATATATATATATATATATATATATATTATATTTATATATTTATATTTTCCCATATGATTTAGTTTGAGATATTCTCTGTGAGACAGGTAGCAACAATTTAAGGTAATTTAGCTTTGTGATTCTGACTTCGTGGGTCCAGGAAAACGAAAAAGAGGAAAACAAAGGGGGAATTTCATATGAGCTTAAGGCTCTTGTTACTGAGGGAAGATATTACGTAAAACACGGGGCAAACTTGCAGGAGTGTATTTACATAAATAACGTTAGTAATGGGAAAGAGGAATGCTAGTAGATTATTGATCCTGGAGGGATTCCTACGGGATGAATGAAACTGGGGAATTCAGAAACAGTCCAAGAAGCTTCCACGATATAGGGTCCCTCTGAAATGAGAGATATGCACATTATACGCCAGTAATGAAAATAGACAAAAGATTAATGAATTGAAGCTGCACTGAGGGTGCCAAGGGCTTCGATGAATTAATGATAGCTTAGCACTGCCGACACTCTTGCAGAGCACGGACATTTGACAAGAGATTCGGTGATTACTGGCTCACAATTTAAGTAAATGTTATGAGACTAAAGCGTGACTGAATGGAGGTCTTCCAGAGCACATTACCGTAAAGCAGGGTCCGTGGATGACTTGTGATTTCCGAGGGCGAGTTTCTTCACGTGTTAGGATGCGGGCTTCACGTAAAAGGGCAATGCGTGGGAATTTCACGAAGGGCCGGGCAATGGCATGTGGGCATCCGGCAGGTCAACGGTGGAGCGAACATGTGGCTCGCTGTCGAAGGGCACGAGGAGAAAGTATACTTTGAAAAGGCCACGTGGTTAGTAGCTAACACAGGGCCAAGGCATGGCTGAGATTCGGGAACTTCTTCACTCCCTATCTTCCACCGCGCGTGTGAGACAGGGGCCTCGTGGATTTCTGCTTTTATATCCTCCTATGGGGCAGGGGGCACTTCCAGCATATGGGGTTGAATCATTTCCAGCTGATGCCCGCAGGGGGAGTTTTGCCTGTAAGAAAACAACCAGACAGAAATCACTTTTGCCTCAAGAAAGATCTGCTTAAAGGGAGTGGCCTTAATCTGTTTTAAACCCTTGTATTCTGATCAGCGGGTCGATAGACAGATGTGTCTATCGATCGAGCAGCTTGCAAAAATGAAAACAACAAAACAAACAACAACAAAAAAAGGGGGAGGCAATTTGCTAGCGAGTTCTTGCTAATCATAATAATATATATATACACACTGTATATATATATATATATATATATATATATATATATATATATATATATATATATATATATATATATATATATATATATATATATATATATATATATATATATATATATATATATATATATATATATATATATATATATATATATATATATATATATATATATATATATAGATGTTGTGTGTAGAATAGATAGGGAAATTAAATAGAAAAGAGAGAGAGAGAGAGAGAGAGAGAGATAGAAAGAGAAAAAGTTAGGAGAGAGAAGGAGAGAGAAATAAGAGTAAAGAGAGAGGCAAAGAACACAGTGATAACGGCCAAATGCTTTGTGTCGTGTTATCAATACGCAAGATGTTTACATTGCAGTATATCGTGTTTAATATATAAAAACAGTCGTAAAAATGGGAAATAATGGCCTATTGAAGCCAAGCAAAACATGAGTCAGCACAGTCTAAATGCTTACAACAGCTGATTCTATAGTCCCGCCTTCTCCGGAAGGTGTTTTCGTGGAAGTTCCAGGAATTTGGGGGTTGACCCATGATATACTTCTTCAACCTCCAATCAATTATGTGTGGGAGGGTCTTTCCCACACCCTCCTAAGATCACCTCCTATCAAGTCCTCTAAGGAGAGATTTGAATCACACCCACTACAGTCCTTCCAATCAGCTACTTGAAGGGGAGGCCTTGCTGATTAATCCTTCCAATAAGGCTAGAAGGAGGTGGAGATTTACAGATAGCAAGTTTCCTGAGGGTTCAACGAGTGAGAGACTACGAGGAGACGAGAGGAGAACTGTGTCCTTCAAGGGAGAGTACTTCTCCCAATCGCTTCCGATATAGACTGATTCAAGAGTGATTCGTTTCTATCATTGTAACTTGTTAATTTTGTACTGATCTTTATAATATTAAGTACTAATTAAAGTGAAGAAATTACTGATCTCGTCTTTATACGCCTTTCTGAGAGATATCAATATTTAAAAGGAATAAATATACAAAGATAGCACATCATCCATGAAGGATCTGAAGGACACCTCGAAAGAAACCAAGGTAAGAAGAGAAAGACTAAAATCTATGCAAACATATAACGAAGAACGTAAAAAAGAAGAAAAATAAAAACATTACAAATATATATATATATATATATATATATATATATATATACATATATATATATATATATATATATATATATATATATATATATATATATATATATATATATATATATATATATATATATATACATATATATATATTTGTATAATATATATATATATATATATATATATATATATATATATATATATATATATATATATATATATATATATATATATATATATATCATATATTCAAACACACATATATATATATGCATCGTATATATATACATATATATGTATATATATGCATTCGATTTTCAGGTTGGAGAGAGTGGCTCTGGCATTTTCTTTCTGGTTACTTTAGCAGTAAAAATGTACCTGGCAGTTTGACGACTATGGCGGGCCGAAACTAGGATGGACAGGGGCATGTGTTCATAAGACTTGCTGAAAACCGGAGAACAGCAACACGGGAAACACTCTTATTTAAGTGACTGAAAGCCTCGGTGAAAATAAATGTCCTGCTTATATATATATATATATATTTTATATATATATATATATATATATATATATATATATATATATATATATATATATATATATATATATATATGTATTTGTCATGTTATACATACACACACACACTCACATATATATATATATATATATATATATATAATATAATCTATATATTCTTATGCTGTGGTTTTCATAAGGCAGTAATCTCTCCGTGTGTATGTGTGTATTGTTGTATACTGTATAATCTTATGTTCAGATGCATATGCCGTAAAAGAGTTAGCAAGTAGAATGATTACACCCTGTATGGTTTGTAAAAGGGACTTATGCGTGGGCAGAGAGAGACAGAGAGCCCTTGTTCGTTGTATAGAGATGCAATTTGTTTAGTCAGTATTCAAAACTTGCTGAGATTAACACCTTCTCATATGACTAAATCCATTAGTGTACAAGACGTTAGGGGACTCGATCAAAACACTGGAAAAACCTACCACGTAGATAGACGCCCATACAAAGGAGTCGACATTGAGAGACCATTATCCGTGTGGAAAAGAGCTCCTTTTTCACTCCCAATCTCTCTTTCTCTCTCTCTCTCTCTCTCTCTCTCTCAAGCTCGCTCTCAGGATTACGAATGTCCCGTTTTAATGTAATTGATATTTTGGCAGACGATTGTCGCTCATATCTTTAACTGTTTAATTCCTTAGTAAATGTGTCTGAGTTATCTGAACAGTGTATTTTATTAAGTGTGTGTAACAGCGCCTGATTAAAAACACGAAGCAATTTGGTACCAAGGTATTGTAACATAATATTTGGTTTTTAGTGCACTAAAAATAATATTTAGAGTGGTTATATGTAAAGATACCTTTTCACCTTTTTAATATTTTTTTGTGTTATATGTTTTATGCTTTATCTTTTGAAGAATTTTTCTTTTATACATATATGTGATGTGTTTGCTATTGCCTTAATTTTTGCTTTACATTTTTTGATATTTAATTTTTGCAGAGTATACATCTGTGTCTTTTGTATCCACATTTTTACACGATTGATTTATTTGCCTTATTTTGTTTAACACTTGGGAATTGAAATTTTGTTACTTAACAATTTAAATTCTTCTTGAATAATTTTTTTATTAATTAATAAATTAATTTCTGATTTAATTTTGACTGATGATTAATTCAGATTTAATCCAATTTTGTTTTGTTTTCAAGTAATAATAAATTTCCCTGAGACTGTTAATGTCATGTATAATCTTTGAATTTAGAAATAAATTTTTGTATTTAAAATATTATATCAGAGTTTCATTTATTGACCCACCAGTAATTTTGATTTGAATTAGAGATTGAGTGGTAAGTGAGATGTTTTTCCTTCAAGTAATTGAAGTGAGCTCGAACCAGGGAAATGAAATAAATAGAAATACTTGAACTTTTATGATGTTAATGGAGTGACGCCCTTAGATTTTACCTCACACCTGTTTAACGAACTGAATCTGCTTTCTTTCATGATTGATAAGTTTTATAAGGGATCACTATTGCCTTTAGAGAAATCAGTCGTTTTGTATGTGTGATGAGGGTTCAGGTGTCTGGGTTTTGTGAGGTAACTATAATTGTTGAATAAATGGTAAGTTTGGTAATCTAATATCAAGCACTTAGGTACCAGGTTTGATTTGAAGAACAGACACTGGACACTCCGGGGTCACCATATATAAATGGTACCCTAGACTCTGGGACAAGCACATAGATACCAGGTTTGATTTGAAGAACAGACACTGGACACTTCGTCACATATGTATAAATGGTGCCCAAGACCCTGGGAAAACAGATCACAAATATCACTCTGGTGTATACTGGTGGTGTTAGGGACATATTTTATTAGGAGAGTGACCATATAGATCTTTTATTTTATGAGGAGAGTGACCATATAATTGTTTTTTGCATTTTATTGTGTTGAATTGTTGTCATATTGAATTGTTAATTGAGTAATTGAAAAAATGGCTCTATTCGACGTTCAGGAGTTTTTAGCTAACCCCTCCATCCAAGAGTTATCTGAAATCACTCTGACTAAAGCACAGTGGAGTGAGACAGCAGTAGCTTATGGTGGTCAGGTGTCTGCCAACATGGTAAAGGCACAAAATAAAATTCATTGCAATCCAAGCATTGATGGACTCTGCAAAATAGATGACGAATTAGGAGAAGCACAAGAATTGTTGAACTCAGCTGAGGCAGAACTTATAGATAAACATGGGCAAAAGAAAGAGAAAAGTGATGCAGAAGCAGAGCTTAGACGTCTAGAAGCAGAAGGAAATTTGATCAAGCTGAAAATGCAGGCAGAAAGAGAAAGAGAAGACAGAGAAAAACGAGAAAGCAAAAAAAAGAGAAGAAGACAAAGCTGCTGAAGAATTAAGAAAAATAGCAGAAGAAGAAAGAGAAATAGCTAGACACAAGAGAGAGATGGAAAGGTTGAAAGTTACAGCTGAATTGCCCACAACACCATCTAATCCTACTCAGGGTGATTCAAACCCTGTATTTGATGTAGTAAGAGTGCAGAAGTTAATTCCAAAGTTTACAGAAGAAGCTCCAGATGAGTTTTTTGATCACTTTGAAAAAGTGGCTGCCGGAATGGGATGGCCAGAGGATAAATGGTCAGTCCTATTACAGAGTGTTCTCATTGGTAAAGGAAGAAGTGCCTATTTAGCCTTATCAGCTGAGCAGTGTAAAGAGTACAAGGTACTTAAACACAATGTGCTAAGTTTACCAGATGACCACTGAATATTATAATGAAAGATTCAGATCTTTGAGAAAGGATGACCAGATAACTTTCTTGGATTATGCCTGCAAAGTGAGAAGATGTTTTAAACGATGGTTGGAGGCTGCTAAAGTTAAAACATTTGAAGATCTTGAAGAATTAGTTGTTCTTGAACAATATCTTAGGGGAATTCCTGAACACATAAGAGCCTATCTGAGAGAGAGAGAGGTGAATAAACTTGACAAAGCTGCTACACTTAGTGAGGATTTTAACATCATTAGCAGCAGAAGGAACTATAATGTCAAGTACCAGAATCAACGCACAGGTTTTAGGTCTCACCCAAATTTCAGGAGCAGATTTAATGGGAATCCTACAAGTAGCAATACCAAGCCAATGCAGGATAATATCCCTCAGCAAGCTAATGTAAAATCCTCATATAATAATGTTGCAAGGCAATTACAGAAGCCTAATGTTGTCTGCTACAAGTGTGGAAGAGCGGGTCAAGTAGTAAGAAATGACCAGGTGAAACAGACTACAAAGAACAATGTGGGGAGGATTTAAGCTCCAGTGAAGACTGAGACTAAACAAGCTGAATGTTTAGCAACCAGTGGAAATGTAACTTCAAGCAGTGAGTGGCTGAGCAGTTTGGAGGCTTTTAAGCCATATATCTATGAGGGCACGCTGACAACTCCAGGAGGAAGTGTGCAGGTACCAGTCAAGGTGTTACGTGATACAGGAGCAACCATAGTGTGGTAGTCCGTGGTGCTCACCCCAGTTGGAGGAGAATCTTACAGGAGATTCTATTATTTTGAAGGGTATAGGAGGAGAAGAGGTAACTCCTATATGCCGCTTTTACACCTGTCATGTGAATTAGTGACAGGAGATGTTGATTTTGCTGTAAAGGACTCACTGGCTGTTGAAGGTGTACATGTTCTGTTAGGGAATGAAGTTGGTAGTGTGCCATTTGTTCCTTGTCCTATAGTGACAGATAAACCATTGAGGATTAGTCCCACGGTAGATTTGGAGAAGAATAACCCCACCTGTTTCTAACTGTGTGACTACTAGGAGTATGAAGAGGACTATGCCTGCAAGTGAAGAGACTGAGGGGATTTACCCACTCAAGAAGGATCTTTGAGCTTGGAAGAGTTGTTCCAGGAAAATGATGTTTCCCCTAATGTCGACCAAGAAGAGGTTTCCCAAGAAGAAGCTGTCATCCCTGAAGAGACTCTGAGTAGTCGAGATGTTCCTGAAGATAACAGTGAAACTACAGTAGCGGAGTTAGCAGATATTGAGAGCTCAACCCTTGAAGTTGGTCAGGTGACCAGAGAAAAGCTAATGGACCTGCAGAAGAAGGATGTATCCTTAGCTGAGTTGTTTTTCAGAGTTGTTGATCAAGAAGAGATACAACAAACTCCTACCTGTTATTATCTGAAGGAAGGTTTGCTGATGAGGAAGCATAGACCTGCAGATATACCAGGAGATGCTGAATGGGGTGAATATCATCAAATTTTGATCCCACGCCCACTAAGGAAGCAAGTAGTAGCAGTAGCTCATGAGTCTGGACATATGGGAATCAGGAAGACTGTGGAGAAGACCATGAAATACTTTTTCAGGCCTGAACTTCACAAAGATGTTAGCAAGTTCTGTCGGGAATGTCATACCTGCCAGATAGCTGGAAAGCCAAATGAAACCATTCAGAAAGCCCCCCTACAACCTATAGAAGTTAGAGGAGAACCCTTCAACAAGGTGATTATAGATATGGTTGGACCACTGCCGAAGACGAAGAAGGGTCATGAGTATCTGTTAACAATGATGTGTCCTGTGACAAGATATCCTGAGGCAATCCCTGTTAGAAACATATCTGCCAAGATAGTTGCTGAGAGACTAGTGGAGTTTTTCTCAAAGTTTGGGATACCAGGGATTGTACAAAGTGATAGAGGAACCAATTTTACTTCCAAACTGTTTCAGGATGTGACGAACTTGTTAGGAGTGAAACAACAGTTGTCCACTGCATATCAGCCACAGACTCAAGGAGCCTTGGAAAGGTTTCACCAGACATTGAAAAGTATGCTGACTAAGTATGGTTCTGAGTCGGGCAGAGACTGGGATGTTGGTGTACAATTGATGTTATTTGAAATTAGGAATGCTTATCAAGAAAGCATGGGTTGTTCACCTAACGAGATGATTTTTGGTAGAGAAGTGAGAGGACCGTTGAAAATTCTTGCAGAAAGTTGGGAAGAAAATCAAATGGAAGTCCAAGGAGAGTATGTAAAGAACTTGAGGAAAAGATTGGAAGAGATTAGAAAATTCCTTTTAGAAAATCTGAAACTGAGTCAAGAGAAAATGAAAAAGAGATATGATAAGAAGACTAAGCTAAGAAATTTTAGTGTTGGTCAACAAGTGTTAATGTTTTTACCTGTCAAGAGATTTCCCCTTCCAACAAGTTTCAAGGTCCTTACAAGATAATTGAGAGGTTAAGTGATAGAACTTATGTAATTGAAACACCAGAAAGACGAAGACGAAAAAGGAAGGTACATATAAACCTCTTAAAACCTTACTTCTCAGAAACCAAAATGGAAACTGTGTCACTAATCCAGACAACTTCAACTACAGAAGACGACGATGGATATGAATTGGGAGCTGAAAGCAAGATGAATAATTCTTCAATTTTGGAAAATTTGGAGGATAAACTGAAACATCTGAGTGTTGAGCAAGGTGGTGAGTTGTGTGAAGTGATTAGAAGCTTCACAGAACTGTTTGCAGATGTACCTAGGTGTACTGATCTGATCAAATTTGAGATCAAGATCCAAGAAGATGGCAGACCATTCAAACAGAGAGCTTATCGCCTATCACCTTATCATCGAGATGTTTTGAAGAAAGAAGTTGAATATTTGTTACAGCATGGATTAGCAGAACCCAGTTCAAGTCACTACAGTTCTCCATGTGCGTTAGTGAAGAAACCAGATGGCTCATTTAGGATGTGTACTGATTATAGGAAACTGAATTCCATCAGTGTGGCTGACAATTATCCATTGCCTCTTATAGATCAGTTACTTGATAATGTTAAGGCAAGCCAAGTTTGTCTCCAAGATAGACTTGTTGAAGGGACACTATCAAATTCCCTTAGATGAGAATGCCAAGTTGCTGTCAGCTTTTATTACTCCTTTTGGACTTTATCAGTATACTGTTCTGCCATTTGGTCTGATGAATGCACCTGCAACGTTTCAGCGAGTGATGGATCAACTGCTAGGTCCATAGAAGGAGTAGGTGTATATTTGGATGACATAGTCATTTACTCTGCAACATGGGAAGAACATCTGAAGATCCTGAGGAAAGTTTTCAAGAAACTAAGGGAAGCAGGACTAACAGTCAACCTAGAGAAGAGTGAGTTCGGGAAGGCAACTGTGCAGTATCTTGGGTTTGAAGTTGGGAAAGGCCTTCTCGCTCCAGTAAATGCTAATGTAGAAGGTATCCGTAAGACCTACCCCACCTACTACTAGAAAACAGCTACAGAGATTTTTGGGCATGGCAGGATTCTATCGACGTTTCTGCCCGAATTTCTCAGCTGTATTAGCCCCTTAACAGACTTAACTAGTCCCAAAGCTAAGTTTGTTTGGACTACAGAATGTCAAGAATCCTTTGAGAAGGTAAAAGCCATTTTAACCTCAAGACCAGTACTTCGGGCCCAGACTTCAATAAGAAATTTGTGATACAAGTTGATGCCTCTGACTGTGGAATTGGAGCTGTACTACTTCAAGAAGATGAGTGAACTTTTGCATCCCATTATGTTTCATGTCTTCGAAACTGAAAAAAGCATCAGAAAGTGTATTTCACGATAGAAAAAGAAACTCTAGCCTTAATCACAGCATTGAAAAAGTTTGAAGTGTATGTGAACAGACCTAGGAATGAAGAGATTTTAGTGCTGTCTGATCACAATCTTTTCACGTTTTTTACAGCGGATCAAGAATCACAACCAGAGACTCACTGGTTGGTCTCTGTGCTTGCAACCCTATAATATTAAGGTACAGCATATTTCAGGTAAGAACAATGTGGTTGTTGATTACTTATCCCATTGTGAATCGTTGATTCAACCTGCGGGATAACCAATTTTCTTGGGGAGAAGTCTTATGCTGTGGTTTTCATAATGCAGTAATCTCCCCGTGTGTATGTGTGTATTGTTGTATACTGTATAATCTTATGTTCAGATGCGCATATGCCGTAAAAGAGTTAGCGTAAGTAGAATGATTACACCCTGTATGGTTTGTAAAAAGGGACTTATGCGTGGGCAGAGAGAGACAGAGAGCCCTTGTTCGTTGTATAGAGATGCAATTTGTTTAGTCAGTATTCAAAACTTGCTGAGATTAACACCTTCTCGACTAAATCCATTAGTGTACCAGACATTAGGGGACTCGATCAAAACACTGTGGAAAAACCTACCACGTAGATAGACGCCCATACAAAGGAGTTGACATTGAGAGACCATTATCCGTGCGGAAAGGAGCTGCCTGTTTCGCTCCCAATCTCTCTCTCTCTCTCTCTCTCTCTCTCTCACTTGCTCGCTCTCGGGATTACGGATGTCCCGTTTTAATGTAATTGATATTTTGGTAGACGATGGTCGCTCATATCTTTAACTGTTTAATTCCTTAGTAAATGTGTCTGAGTTATCTGAACAGTGTATTTGTCATGTTATGACATACAGAAAAATGGAATCATAGTTCCATTCAAATATAATCTAAGTGGACTTAGAAAAAGTATATATATCTGTGTGAGCACACGGGAGGAGTGTTGTTTATGAATCACAGGTTAGTCCATCGAGACGCACATGTCAGCAGAACATGTCAGCAATGTGTTGCTTTATAGACAGTATATCAGCATAAGTCAGCGTCCTCTTTTGTTCGGAGCTGAGAGCTGTCACGTACGCAGTGAGGAATCCTTGGGAACGAGGTCATGGTATGTTCGTGTGTGAGTAAGTGATAGTTTTGCTATGCTATAGCGTGAATGCTTTCAGATAGATCAAAATGGGAAATCATCCTGTGTAGACCCATTATTACCCTGTTGTACAAATATCTCCAGAATATACACAGAATCCCATTATGGAGTTTGTCTAAATCTTACCAGAAGAACTTTACTATTCCCAAGACGATAAACTCATTGCACAACCATGGAGAAGTCTTGAAGATGCAAAAACAATTTCTCTGACTGCGTTTAACTCAGTCCACGTAATCGAACGTAAGATAAGGATACTCTGGCAGAGTACCTTACATATTTTATTAAGTGTGTGTGTAACGGCGCCTGATTAAAAACATGAAGCAATTTGGTACCAAGGTATTGTAACATAATTATTGGTTTTTAGTGCACTAAAAATAATATTTAGAGTGGTTATATATAAAGATACCTTTTCACCTTTTTAATATTTTTTTGTGTTATATGTTTTATGCTTTATCTTTTGAAGAATATTCCTTTTATACATATATGTGATGTGTTTGCTATTGCGTTAATTTTTGCTTTACATTTTTTGATATTTAATTTTTTGCAGAGTATGTTTCTGTCTTTTGTATCCACATTTTTACACGATTGATTTATTTGCTTTATGTTGTTTAACACTTGGGAATTGAAATTTTGTTACTTAACAATTTAAATTCTTCTTGAATAATTTTTTGATTAATTAATAAATTAATTTCTGATTTAATTTTGACTGATGATTAATTCAGATTTAATCCAATTTTGTTTTGCTTTCAAGTAATAATAAATTTCCCTGAGACTGTTAATGTCATGTATAATCTTTAAATTTAGAAATAAATTTTTGTATTTAAAATATTATATCAGAGTTTCATTCATTGACCCACCAGTAATTTTGATTTGAATTAGAGATAGAGTGGTAAGTGAGATGTTTTCCTTCAAGTAATTGAAGTGAGCTCGAACCAGGGAAATAAAATAAATAGAAATACTTGAACTTTTATAATGTTAATGGAGTGACGCCCTTAGATTTTACCTCACACCTGTTTAACGAACTTAATCTGCTTTCTTTCATGATTGATAAGTTTTATAAGGGATCACTATTGCCTTTAGAGAAATCAGTCGTTTTGTATGTGTGATGAGGGTTCAGGTGTCTGGGTTTTGTGAGGTAACTATAATTGTTGAATAAATGGTAAGTTTGGTAATCTAATATCAAGCACTTAGGTACCAGGTTTGATTTGAAGAAAAGACACTGGACACTCCGGGGTCACCATATATAAATGGTGCCCTAGACTCTGGGACAAGCACTTAGATACCAGGTTTGATTTGAAGAACAGACACTGGACTCTTCGTTATATATATATATATATATATATATATATATATATATATATATATATATATATATATATATATATATATATATATATATATATATATATATATATATATATATATATATATATATATATATATAATATATATATATATATATATATATATATATATATATATATATATATATATATATATATATATATATATATATATACTAGCTGACCAACCCAGCGCTGCCCGGGATAACTGAATGATAACCAATAAACTCTCTCTCTCTCTCTCTCTTTCTCCTCCCTAACACCCCCTCTACTCTATCTCTCTTTCACTTCCTCTCCCTCCCACTCTCTCCCTCTTTCTCTCTCCCTTTATCTCTCTCTCTCTCTCTCTCTCTCTCTCTCTCTCTCTCTCCCTCTCCCTCACTTTTTCCCTCTTTCTCCTCCCTAACACCCACTCTCCTCTCTCTCTCTCTCTCTCTCTCGCACTCTCTCTGTCTTTCTCCTCCCTAACACCCCCTCCACTGTTTCTCTCACTTCCTAAGCCCTTCGTTGGCTGAGTCGGTTGAGCTTCAGATTGTCACTCAATGTGCCGGAGTTCAATTCCCCCGGCCGGCTGATGAAGAGTTAGAGGAATTTATTTCTGGTGATAGAAATTCATTTCTCGCTATAATGTGGTTCGGATTCCACAATAAGCTGTAGGTCCCGTTGCTAAGTAACCAATTGGTTCTTAGCCACGTAAAATAAGTCTAATCCTTCGGGCCAGCCCTAGGAGAGCTGTTAATCAGCTCAGTGGTCTGGTAAAACTAAGGTATACTTAACTTAACTTCTCTCGGTTCCTCTCCCTCTCACTCTCTCCCTCTCTCTCTCCCTCTATTTCTCTTTCTCTTTCTCTCTCCAACCCTCCCTGGCTCTTTCCGTTCTTCTCCCTAATACCACCTCTACTCTCTTACTTCCTCTCCCTCTCACTCTCTCTCTGTCACCCCTTCCCAACCCCCACCCCTTTCGGTGCCATTGATGTCTAACCCCCACAATATTCCTTTCCAGATAGTAAGCCATACGAGTATGTATACCAAAGTTAGGTATGATAAATTCGTAAAGTTTATTTAGTTACTAAATCTACGGGCAGAACCAACCTCATTTCAGGGAAGCCCTTCCAACCCCCACCCCTTTGGTGACCTTTGGTTCTAGTGATGTCCTACCCCCACAGTGCTGATTTCTAGACAGTAAGTTTGGCTGCAATTGGACAATAAATTTCAGAGTTATGCTGGAACATACACGCACACACACACATACATGCATACATCCATTTATATATATATCTATATATATATATATATATATATATATATATATATATATATATATATATATATATATATATACACATATACATGCAAACATTGTATATTAAGAGCCAGCAGCAGTACAGCAGTAGCACACTTTTTGTGCATCAAGAATACACGAAAGCTCTAGGTACTGCTGCCTTCATATTTCCTGCTGGCTCTTGATATATATATATATATATATATATATATATATATATATATATATATATATATATGGGAGCTTAGAAAAGAGAACAACCCAATAACTTATCGTTGAATGTAAAACAGATTGCGGGCTAACTGAGCGTCGCGTCATGCAGTTCGAATTAGTGGCAGGGCACAAAACGTTTGATGGAGGCAAAACATCCTCTGATACGGCCGCTGATACAACCACCCAGGAAAAGGCAACGCTGTTAGCCTGCTTTACTTAAAGTGGCTGTGAGGCGAGTGTTGACTCTCTCGTTATCCAGGCTTCAGCTGAGGAGGTAACCATTACTTGTACCTGAACCGTTTCTATGGAAGTTTTCTCGGAATAAGGAGAACTGGGAACTCTAAAAATATATCTTAAGAGAAACTTTTTTTGTGCTGAAAACAAAAGAGACTTTGTTCAAGAAAATATTTTTTAAACAGACTAACTGGCAGCTTCTGTCAGTACGGAAATTCCATTCAACTTGACATACTGAGAACTGTGGTGCCACTCATTCGTCGGAAGACAAAAGAATTTGATTCGTTTCTGTTGGGATTCATTTTCTAGAGAGGAAGTAAGGAAATACAATTACACTTTCGGTAAGTCTGAAATTTGTATTTTATTCTAGTTTCATGATAAGAACTAGTATGATTTAGCATGAAAGAAAATCCAAATTGCTTTCAATAATTTTTAAATATTATTTCTGAATTGAAGCCAATGCCTTTATATTCGCTAAGCTTGATATCAGTAATAGACATAGGGAAGGTGGAAGAGTAGCCTACCTAGAAAATAAAAAAAATAAAAAAACTGGCCCCCTCATGAAATGTCAAAGACTACAGAGGGAAGCAAACAAGCACTAAGCAAGTAACCCCAGTATCATCACTTTTCGGAAAGGATGTGTGGAAAATCTATGACGTGCCCTTCCTTTCAGATAGGTCAGAACCAGTCAACTGGTTAAAGGAAACCGGGATTTGTTACAAACTAAGCTATGTGTTTGCGAGGATTCAACTTTGCTGGGTAAACTTTTACGTTAAATAATTATCCAATTGTTTTCCTTTTCCCCAAAGCTGGCATTGAGCTACCATATTGAACAATATATTGGTACCCATTATCAAAGTAAAACTCTTCAGTATAGATTACATTAAGTTCAAACTAGCTCATTAGTGGAGAGCTTGATCGAAGGAAAGTAGTAAACAAAAAATGACTGCAGGTCGGGTAAAAGTTTGAGTTTAGTCCAAATTTTCTTTTGACATTTTGACATCACTTTATGTCAAATCTTCAATTTTCTATTGAAGTAGGTTTTATTTAGCCTTTTCAAGACCCACACGCAGTCTTTTGACATTTTGACATCACTTTATGTCAAATCTTCAATTTTTTTTATTGAAGTAGGTTTTATTTAGCCTTTTCAAGACCCACACGCAGTCATACTTTGTGGGTAGGATATTAACTGATTTATAGTTTGTCATTTAGGAAATATAATCTACCTTTTATTTGATAAATAGGTCTCTCCTGATGAAAAGATGGGTTATCGATGCGAAAGATGCGAGGGCTGTGAAAGATGCAAGTGCGAAAGTGAAGACGCAAGATGTTCATGTCGATGTGACGAGGAATGGTCTTGTACTTGTAAATGTAATGTAGGATCAGAAAGCGATGTTATCCAGAAGGCCGGTGCCATTGGGCTAGGCACTTTGGCAGCAATAGGAGGGACTGCAGTGACAATAATGACTGGGGGTGCTGCCCTTGCCATAGCTGGTGGCGCAATAGCAGGAGCTGGCTTAAGTTCAGCTGTAAAAGGGACTGTGGATACTATCAACAGAGAGAAAATCAGCGGATCAGAATACTTGGCAGATGTAGCAATCGGTGGTGCTACTGGATTAGTTGGAGGAGTTGGTGCCAAACTCACAGAGGGCGCAGCAAGAGCTGCTGTGACCAACATTGCTAGAGAGGGTTGTAAGAGAGGAGCCATCAAGCTAGGCGTAAGAACACTTGGTGGGGTAGCTACTGGGCTCGCCAGCACGGCTACGGGAGAGGCCGGACAGTGTTTGGCAGGAAGAAAGAGGTGGAGAGATTATGGTAACGATCCGGAGCCTTGGATGAATGGAATGGTAACTGGTGCTGTCGGGGGTGTTCTCTCTCACACACACTCAAACGCTCGCAAACTATTAAGGACAGAGAGATCGAGGAAAGCTGTAACACTTGTGTTCAAGACTTCATTGTTAGCCGCCAAAGCCAGAGCAAAAATTAATAGATCAATTAGAAGAGGGAGGATTTAACTCCCAACACCATTTATGCCTCAATTTTGTCAAGTCTGAGTTAAGATGAGAACAATTACGGTTGTAGGTTTTTTTTAATGTAGAGTGTTAAGACATTTAGTTCTATTTCAATACTTTAAAGTATATGAAGACCATAATCATTGTAACATTATGTTGACACACACACACACACACACACACACACACACACACATATATATATATATATATATATATATATATATATATATATATATATATATATATATATATATATATATATATATATATATATATAATTAATATAATTTATGGAAGCTCAATTTTGAGTTGTTAATTTATATATGTCATTTAGGAATCATTTCTGAGAGTCTTTGTACGTCCTTAATTTGTTCTTTTCTTATTTACACACGGACACACACACACACACACACACATATATATTTACAGTATATATACAGTATACATGTAGCATATATGATACATAACTCTGGTATCAAAGACCAATCGCTGTTTTACGTAGGCTTGTAAGAGCATCGAACACACACGTGTTTGGAAGAGGCAGCGTCGGGGCTCTTACAGGCCGTGTACAAGTGGGAAGTAATGATTTTCATATAATGAAAATGGTTTCTTTATTATTTTTGCGAGATGACTGGCAGTTGAAAATACGATTGATATCACCGTCAGTAACATACACAACTTCTTCAACAACATTTTGAGTATATAGAAGGAGCTGTGTGTGCTCTTGATTATGGTTTATCATTTTGCTATTCAACTGGGCTAGCTGCCTTGTCAATAGCGTCATCCCTTTCTCTCTTTCAAACATCCAGTGACATTCCACTTCTTCTGTTGCTTATTATACAGGGACTTATTTATTCATCATTGAAATTTCCTAGCAAGAGCAATTTCCCCAAAATGTTTAGGGATGCACTGACTGAACTCAGAAGTGATTATACCATCCACATCATTAAAGGCGATAAATCGAATACCTTGGCAAAGACTGATAACGTAACGTATGTCTGAAAAAGGAAGGTTATCAAGTGACTGTAGAACCTACTCGAAATTGAAAAAAAACCCAACTTAATGATGTAATGAAGCCGTTCAGTATTAATGTAAGCAGAAAACTAAAAAAATCTTAAAGTCCTTGTGACTCTGGTTTCAGCTAATTCTCCATCGTTACAATATCTATCCGACTTGGTTAAAACGCATATGAAAATAATCCTTCAAGGCATGAAATAAGTTCCATGGGCTCTGTCTCGTAAACCTTGAACAATTATTGCTACCGCCGCTTTTGGGAAATGTCTCAGGCAGCCATTTGATAGACGTCATCTTCCTTCAAACAAGGGTGGCCTGAGTTGCTGTGTATGCTTATTCTCTATTTTTGCAATTATTAAGTGTCATCCGCAGAATCTGTTATTATTATTATTATTATTATTATTATTATTATTATTATTATTATTATTACCATTGAGTCTTGCTTTTGTCAATTTTCGTATTCAGCCTTCTAGATCTAACTTCTGTAACCGCCGAAGGTCCCTAGCTGGAAATCAATTGTATGCAACCTGTTTTTTAAATGTTATCATATTTAATATTATTTAACTAATATTCTCCATATTAGTACTGTCATTACCATCATTACGAATATCAATTTTTCTACTTCTTCAGCAAATGTGTGGATATTGCCGATTGTCCTTTTTATCATGTTATCTCATTTATCTGGACAGTGTGTGTTGTATTTGTATATTACATGTATATGGCCCTAAGCTGAAATAAAGGATATTATTATTATTATTATTATTATTATTATTATTATTATTATTATTATTATTATTATTATAGACCTAACAGGAAATTAAGCGCTGTCGCGATCATTCCTGACTCCCGATCACTGAGTTTCGATTTTGTTCTTCATTTAAAAATGTGCCTGCTGAATCGGTATTAGGGTATTTAAAAAATGAGGTAACCTGATTCAGATTTTGGGATTAATTAAAGTGTATTTTTCTGACTGTAAGTTCATTTCAAATGGAAACTTCTGTAAGGGTAAATTTGATTCTAAGATTATTCAAATACCACTAACATAGTCTGGGAGTGCAAATGACCATTTACAGTAGCTATTGGCACAAAATGTAGATGTAGACAGCTTTTTTAGATATGTCGATAAAATTCACTTGAGAAATAGAAAAGATGGTTGCTTGGCCTTTTTAGGTATTGTTATCAGGCATGAACAGCCTTAATGTAAGTTTCATATAAACAGAAAAAAGAAATATTTAAATATGTATACCTTATTTCTTTGGATATCATATAAAATACGAATATAAAGATCTGTTCAGTCCTCCGTCGGCCATCGCCGATTGTGAGATTTGAATTCCTGGATAAGGAACTGCAGAACATTCGAAAAACAGGTAGGGACTTGTATTATCCAGTTCATATTTTGGATACTTGCAGCGACAAAGCCGGGAAGGACTTTGGTAATACTGTATAAGTGAGAGGAGTCCAGAATGACCAAAGAACACCTTTTGTTTGCCTTCGTTCATCGGCTATGAGTCTATCAATTAATGTTGACAATATTCAATTTATTCTTTTTATACAGTGAAAAACATACTTATAATAACTTTCTTCATCTAAGTAACAACTTTGTTTATAAAAATCCCAATTATCAACAGTGGTAATTATTTTATTTGCACTAGTAATGTGTGGCATTCAAGGTCAGAGTAAATCAACATAAATATTCAGTCAGAACTGGTCTAAAGAAAAATACCGTCTGTGCACTCAAGTGGAAAATCACATGGAACTGATTGGTTCCATAGCAATGTTATCATGAGATGTAAAATTTGGTGTTTACTGAAGCCTCGTCGTGTCTAGAGTAATACAACTAACAAAGGAAAATAATATTAATTTAAGCCCAGGTCTATATCCTCTTGACTCCATCTGCGCAAGATGTTTGAAGGATAATGAAAAGAGAATCTAAATGTTATCGGTACTCCGTTGCCCACCTTGCTTTAGCCAGTTACCTGAGATAATCCTAAACATCTGTTCCTGCTGAAGACCTGCCCCAAAAGTAATGACCTTTGGTTGCATTAAAATTTGTATTGCCCCTTCTTAATTGTAATCTTGGGTTTTGTTTGTAAAATCGAGTCTTCTTTAATCTTCTGTTGCATTGTATGCTTTATGCTTGAAAATGCCTTAGAATTAAGACAAAAGATCTTGCACGCCGTTGTTTATTCTTTCTGATGGGAATATGCTCTTTATATTTCATAACACATTGCTATTCCAGTGATAAAAGTTGTCTCTATCTACCTACCTACCTATATATATATATATATATATATATATATATATATATATATATATATATATATATATATATATCAACAAAAGATGGCTCTCACTCTTAGTAGAAGTGAAGAATCTTGTCTCTCTTGAGTTAAGGAAACTCTTTTCCTCTCTCTCCTAGCAGAAAAGGACCTGTCTTCCTCACTCATTCACAGGAGAAGAAAGAATCGCAGTCTCCGGCTCTGTCTCTCTCTCTGCCCGGGATAACGATAATATACGCCCTTTCATTTACTTGTAGTGTCTATATATATATATATATATATATATATATATATATATATATATATATATATATATATATATATATATATACTGTATATATATATATACAGTATATATATATATATATATATATATATATATATATATATATATTTATATATATATATATATATATATATATATATATATATATATATATATATATATATATATATATAATAGAAACATTACCAAGTATGAAAAAAATATCAAGGTCAAACAATCAGGTAAGTTGACTCGTGGTTTGCGTTTTTTATTTCTGGTTTTCTTGTGATGTCAGGGTCCTACTAAGTCACCCACGATTAAGATGATGTATTGTCATAACTGCTCAAGGTCATGAGATTTCTGAAGAAAAAGGTTGCATGAGAGAATCTTTCAAGCGTCAGAAAGAAATAGATCGTGACTGCTGTAAATTTTGAATACAATATCATTCAAAATATACAATAATATTGTGTTCTCGCTGCTGAAAAGGAAATCAGATGTGACCGAAATGATTCTAGTCGGGTAGGGAGCTGACGATCTGAACGTTAAGCTACAGCCGTCGCTGTTTCGTAATTTAAAAAATTGCCTTCGGGCACGGGAGGGGGCCGGTGGAGGGTGGGCGGTTGTCTCTTGCCAGTCGTGACGTATACGTAGCCTATACGAATGCAGCTCAACATGTTTCAGCGGTCAGGACTTGTGGAACCATAAAATGCGCATTGGAATTTGGACTGCGCACCTCACCTCATCCGGTCTGGTTAAACTAAGATATACTTAACTTCTTTCGCCTCATCCGTTGGTAAAGCTAAACTTTATTAAAAAAAAAAAAAAAAAAAAGGATTTCAGCGGCACAAACACTGCGAACTAAAATAACATCGCATGCGGAAAAAGTTAAGATGAAAATTTAGTAGTACAAGGAGGGGAAAATAAGGATGCACGCAACACAAGAAAACATTAAGCAAGAGGATTAAAGCAACGCCCGTAAACAGCAATAAACATGAGGATGTAGCTAACGAAACGACACATAAAGATGATTTTGAGCATCATATAAGAAAAGAAGTAAGATGGGGAATGTAAACTGCAGAAGAAAACGGAAGTAAACAAAACAGTTCAAGCTCGCACCTGTGGACAATGTTGATTCCAAGGTTTCAACAAAAAGGATTCGTTTGCCGGGTGCTAAAAGAGAGAGAGAGAGAGAGAGAGAGAGAGAGAGAGAGAGAGAGAGAGAGAATGTTTTACATGTGATCGCTCAAGGCCTCCGCGATTAAACGCCCAGCGAGGAGCCTAGCGTAATTGCCAACTAGCAATATTGGTCTAGGACCATGTGTTGGTTATTGTATGTTAATTCTCCCTAACTGTCCCACGTAGCTTCTAAATGACGACAAAATGGCACAGAGGATTCCTTATGTAAGGGAGATAGTAACAATAAAGGAATCAAGAAGAGAAAAAAGTGATGATTATACTCAAGCGTAATTTTACTGCATGTTTCAGGGTAACTTCACTAGAAGTTTGCTGTTTCGCTTATTGCGTGGGGACCCGGATTTTTCAAATTCAAATCTTTACTTCCAGTTTACATTCGTTATTCACACAATTTTACAATATTTACAAACAGCAAGATTAACATAGAGCGTTTGCGAAAAATAGTTCAGCTTTCTACTCAGACTACAAATAAAACATTAAACATTAAAAGCATATTTATTAGTGCAATATATGTAAATATATATATATATATATATATATATATATATATATATATATATATATATTTTACATATATATATATATATATATATATATATATATATATATATATATATATATATATATATATATATATATATATATATATATATATATATTTATATATATATATATATATATATATATATTATATATATATATATATATATATATATATATATATATATATATATATATATTTTATATATATTTATATATATATATATTGCGGATTTTAAATAAATTTATATATATATATATATATATATATATATATATATATATATATATATATATATATATATATAAAAAACGCTAAAATCCGCAAATGTATTATATGAAACTTATGTTAAAAGATCTTATTGAAGAGTTAATATGCATCGACAGGATAACCTATTACTTTCCATTTAAAGGAACTACATATTATGTAATATGCAGATCATATTAAAATCGTATAATATGAAACTAATGGTAAAATATCTCATGAGATCATTAAAATACTCTGGTAATATACACAGCTTGATGATGTATATGCACATTATATGCATTAAGTAAAAACCCGTATAAGTGCACTATGCAATTTGTACTGAAACTTTTAATGAGCTCACTAGAACGTGCTTCGGTCAGTGTCTCAATACTTATAAAAAAAAAAGGCACAAAGGCACAATAACAGTCACTCGTAACAAAGGGAGTTACAATTATACTGGAATGCCCATCTTTGTAGGAATCTATGAAAATAACAGCAAAAATTAACAGTTAAGAAAAGGGAAAGGAAAAGCGTAAAGGAGATAGTACACTCTCGAGCATTATTAGACTTTACTTCTGGACTCAAATGGTAAAAAATAGGAAACACGAAGGGAAAGTCCTTGTCATGAACATCTAATGTTATAATAAACAAGGATGATTATTTACTTTGAAGAGACAAAATTAGCATTAGTTTGCACATTGCAATAAAATCTAGCATACAGATAAGGAACCATGATGTTCGCACAGGAAATGATTTTATATGTATATAAAATAATATATAAAAGGATTTCAACTGAACCATTCCTTGCTTCTGTCAAGTTTAGGCTAGGTTTGGGCAACATGTTTCCGACCCCTTGGCTTTTGATGAAATGGCACATGTCTGAAATTACTTTTCCATTATTAATATTGTGTAACTCCTTGACATTCCTGGAGATTCCAGTCAGCAATGTGTTCAACAAGGTGACCGATTTGTTTTCTACTTCTTGATCCTAACGTAGAAGCATCTTAGGAATGTGCATCATAGATCTTCTTTTCTCTATTGACATGAACAGCACATTCTGTAGCTCCAATATGCTGACATAAAAGGGATAATGAAATTCAAAATTTGTTCGAAAACATTTACATCTTCATTACATTAGCACCAATTTGTTATAACAAGTAGCAATGACAATGTACATGCTGAAACAACCCCAGCAATATAAATAAAATTCCAAACCTTTATTCTTAACAACCCTGATCACTAGCCTACCTTGAAGTCTTGCTATGATTGCTCCTGGCTTCAACTTTAATAACCTTTGTTACTCAGAATGAGACAAAATACTCCCATAAACAGCCTGCATTATTGCCAAGCTTTACCAGATACTTTGGCAGCCATGCTATCTGATGGCAAAGGTTTTTAGCTATAGTGATACAAGAGAAGTTCCAGAAAAAGCAAACACAAAAGCTTTCTTATGAATATTTGAGCTGTATCTGTGAATGGATGATAAAGTCTACAAAGACATCACATGAAATGTTTGTTAAACGCTTGACTTGAACTCATTACATCTTTAAAAATGGCACATAAAGGCATATGGACTCGTTGGAATTTATTCAATAGGTGATTACTCTTTTCACAACACCTTGGATCATTATCTAATGAGTGGATATAGGTGAATGACCAAAGCAATATTGAGTATTTGGATCATTAATGGAAATAGGCCCTGTTTTCTTTGGCTTGACTTTTTGTAATAGCCTTGCTTAACAAAACAATGGGTCTATCTTTTGCTTCATTCTCCATCGTTCGTATGTGTCTTTCCCTTCATCCTCTCCAACTACCGAAAATTTTGAAGAAAATCTGCTCTCCATAGATGCAGCCCTAAAGATGATATTTCTCTGAATTTTAATGCATTATTGCCAGTGAGGATGTTCTCTTTTTCCTTCATACAAATCTTCATTTTCTTCATTAACTTTGTCTAAGATTGTTTTGCTTGCGGTCATGGATGCTTTAGTTAGTTCCCACATGTACTCCTTCTGCTTTTCACTAGATCGAAGACTAGAGCTTACATCTAGTGAATTGGAACTTTGCTTTGACTGATTAGCATTCCTTTTCACCATTTGAGTAGTAGCATTTTGAGCTGTTGAACCTAACTTAGAGATATTTGATGATGCATGAGCCCCAGCTCCTACCAAAGCACCAAAGGCAACAGCTTTTCCCCAGGTTTTAGGGTCATTTCCATATTCACTCCATTCTTTGTTGCCTTTTGCACAATCTCCAACTTCATGCACAGCCTTTGTTGCTACCGAAGCCACTATTCCACCTGCTGTTCGAACCCCGAGTTTAACTGCTCCTCTTTTGAAGGCTTCTTTGGCTACATTTGAGACTGCAACACCTGCCAGGCTTTCTGTTGCAGCTGCCCCTCCACCTCCAATGACGCCGGTAGCAAATCCAACACCAACGTCAACCCCAAAGTCTTTTCCACAAATCTTTTCTCGTTTAGCTGCCTTCACAGAGCCATGGATGAGTGAACTAATCCCAGCTCCTGCCACCATCCCTCCAACTATAGGGAGGGCTATGCCACCTGTGAACACAGTCACTGCTATCCCTGCTGCACCAGCAATGGTGCCTCCGGCAATAGCAGAGACTTTTTGGGCAATGTCATGCCCATTGCCAACGTTGCATTTGCATGTACATGTCACTCTGGCTTGACATGAGCAAGTGCACTTCTCACTTGCCTCATTGTGACTGTCAGGACAATCCCTACAAGTTTCGCAGCGGGAATCAGAGTTACCCATAAGTAATTTTTATCAGTGAACTTAGGCCATAAAATAAACAAGTCCAGAATTTCCCTTGTACATTAACGAACTCTAGCACTGCAATCTTGCAACGACAAATTCCACTATATCTCTCTAACAGTTACAAATCTAACTCCTTTCAAGGCCATTATTTCACTACTCCGGTAATGAAGTCTACAAGGGGACTCCTGCCAATATAATGTCCTTTCCTCACTCACACGATGCACTGAATCTACTATATCACACCATTTAAATCTTACAGCAAGCGGTTCACTTCCCGTTTAGAATAGTCAAAGTTCAGTACTTCAGTTTCCCAAAAATAAAGTTCACTACTTCTCAGAGAATAGAGTTCACTGCTTCACTCCCTTAGTAAGGAAGATCAAGTAATTCACCTCACAATAACAGAGTCCGTTACTACCCTGTTAATAAAGCCCACCCACTATCTCACTCTTGACTGCAGCAAAGAAGACTGGCGATTCTTCTTCTTTCAAGTCCTATATGTACTTCAAGATGGTGTCAGGCGTCTTACAAGCTGGACCTTTTGGTAAACGAATCTGTGAATATAAAGGAATGAAGAATACATTATTATTATTATTATTATTATTATTATTATTATTATTATTATTATTATTATTATTATTATTATTATTATTATTATTATTATTATTATTATTATTATTCCAAAGGTCTCACTCTAATAGAGAACAAGAAAAACCATTTTTGCTTTCATGTGTAATCAGCTAAAATGTGGACGCACTTATATATGTAATATTCATATGAAAGCGACTTAATATATATACACATAGATATGGAACACACCAGAATGCATACACATACATGTACATAACAAAACATGCACACATTTATATGAAATAAATCAAGTAAGTGCACACATTCACTTAAACCATGTAAAATCACAAGTGCAAATTAGTATGAACAAAGTATTTATGTTTATACCTATACATGTAACTGGAAAAATGTGGTCGCATTCCTACGAAATGTTCATAGGGAACAAGCCATCATATAAACTGATCACACGGCGACGTGGCGAGCGAGTCAACGGATTGTAAGGTCTTACGCATTCTCCAGCAAGCTACCACAACAGGTCACAAAGAAAACTCGGTCTATATCCTCTCGCCACCCCCAAAAAATATAAAACTGAAGGTAGAGATACGACGCTATTTAGGTTTGAGTTTGTCCTTAAGATGAGTGTTAGCTGTTCAGGGTTAATCTACGCAAAGAACCAACCCACATGTCTATACATAATAAATTACGGCCAAATTCATAACACAATAGATATTCGTTTTCCACCCGGGTTAATACTTCAGTGCTTTTTCTTCAGTGGTCTGGTTAAACTAAGATATACTTTTCTTACAGGCGCAACCCTCCAGTATCACCTCTTTATCACTGATCGCCAGAGAGTTAATCGATGATTAGAACTCTGGCAAAAGTAAAAGACCAGCGCACGGTGTTGCACCATGACTGGTAATACGTTTTCACCGGGTGTAGACTTTTCAGAAGAACCTAGGTGACGAACCCGCTTTAAAACCATAACGTAGAGCAATATTATTAGATCATTTTTTTAAAACTTGCTACTTTGGAGAGAAATCTCCTGGACGCCGGAATCGGGCTAAATTAAGCACTTCGCGTAATAAAAGTATGCATGTGTGTGTGAGAGAGAAAGAGAGAGAGAAACTTTCCCGATTACACCGTCTGATGAAAGAATCCACCCTGCAAAGATGAACGCAAGTGGCTATGCATTTCTTTTGACGGCGTTGAAAAGGTGTTGTAGCCTAATCAGATAAACAACAAAAGAATTCTTTGGGTATCTAAATATTTAGCAGATCCAGAACTGAGATAACTTTAGATTGATAACAACTTTCAGACAGACACTTATTCCTGATTTCATTGAACTCAACGCACATTTTGATTTCATTGAGCTCGACCCACATTTTTGTTTATATATATATGTATGTATATATATATATATATATATATATATATATATATATATATATATATATATATATATATATATATATATATATATATATATATATATATATATACTTTACATACATACATATATAACATCGACCCTACATAGATTTGGGAAGAGATGCAGGATATAATATATATATATATATATATATATATATATATATATATATATATATATATATATATATATATATATATATATATAGAGAGATAGAGAGAGAGAGAGAGAGAGAGAGAGAGAGAGAGAGATGTGTGCACACCAAATCGGATACTGTGCCGTTGCTTTTTTATTGTAACTCATCTCCAGACTGTTATAGATCTCGGTTTCTGCACTGATTTCGGGCCAAATTTAAGTCATAAACCTAGTCAACGAGTATTTATGTACCAATAGCATCTGACCTTCCCTGGGGGTCACCTACACCCTCGTAGGTAAATGTTGTGTCTGAGTGTGTATACGCTATGTATATATTATCAAATAACAATATCTCTGTCAGCAACTTAATACATCACAGGAAGATCCTACCTTCTTGTAAATATTCGTTAATGTGTTGTGACAATTCTTGGAGCATATCTTGTTCGGCACCTACTGTCCTTATTTTACCGTTGCACAGAATCACAGATGCAATGCCATAAGCATGGCGTCTTTCAAGTTCTTAGATTCAGCAAACTAACTTTTGCGCTTACTTTAACCTCTAATCTCGTCACTCCCCCGGCAACGAGAAACGTACAGAACGGAAGAATCGGGTGTCGCTTGCCGCTTTATGTGTCTTTTTTTTTTTTTTTTTTATAGGGGTGGGGGGAAGTTAAATTTCTACACCTGAACGTTCTGTTATATTCTTAGATGGCCTGTCACATGGCATGCATCAAGCTTTCGACCTACGCGCAATATATTCCGAATTAATGTGCCTTTTGTTGCCGAGTGTCCAAAACAGAGATTCGGCAACTCCTTACCCTCACGTTACGGCCCATATCTGTGTATTTTTTTTGCCTTTCGAACTGAAAGATAACAACTGATCGTAAACAGATATCGACGGATTATTCGATAGACAGTTATCGATACAATTCAGTTACTGTTTGGTGCATGAAGAACAGAAAGAAATTAGCAGTAAAATCCGATGTTGGCAACCGATGATTCCGGGCCAACGTAGTGTCGGAATTTGCCAGAAAAACGTTTCATGGCAAAGCATAACCAGACTTTCCGGATATTTATGACTGCTACCATGTTCCATACGTTTTGCACCTGTTCCACGATAATTCCTTTCCACCTCTCTCGAACGTGCGATATGTTGTGAACGTTGTGTGTTATTTCGTCAAAGCATAAATAAATAAAAACACAATGACCACAGAAATGCAGCCGATTTTATTTGATGCTGAGGCAAATGATATGGGAAGGCAGAGGCATTCTCTAACCCAGATCTGAAGAACCAAGTAAATTCACAGATAGCAAGTAAAAAGATACCTGGTCACTATCCCAGATAGTCTTTGAGGTAGTCATTCACAGAATAAAGATACATATATACATGCAGACAGATAGGCAGGCAGCCAGACAAAAGAATTTGTGATTATGTATACACACAAACACACAAACACACACACACACACACACACACATATATATATATATATATATATATATTTAGACAGATAGATAGATATAAGAATTGTAATCATAGATACCAGTGAGTAAACATGCATCGTTAGCACGGTGATACATTATTTTTCTTTTACTTACTGTACTGTACAAGTAAATTGTAACTAGACTGCTTCTGAGTTTTGTTTCAGCAGAATCACACAGTTCTTCCAATGGTCTCGTCTAACCAGACCATTGCCACTGAAGCTAAAATGCTCTTGACTATTATTATTATTATTATTATTATTATTATTATTATTATTATTCGGGAGGAGACCTTCTCTGAGGGCAGTTGCATTAAAAATTATAGCTGTTTCCACGGAAGAGATCGACAAATCAACACAGATACTTATTAACTACAACTTCTCTAATCACATGGTTGAACAACAAACCCGAGTCTCTATAAATAACTGGGACCGGGAAAGCATGACGGACACCGGAAACAACCATAGTAAGTCCATAAAACTATATTACAGGAACTAAAAAAATATGCAGAGGATGAGAAGGCCCTCAGAAAATAATAAATGAAAATGTATTACTTAAAAACAACCCTGCGCCCCCAGAAACGTCTTTGAAGAGATGTAGTGTCATCTACGAATTCACATGCCCGGTGGAAAGATGCCACCACCACTCTTATATCGGGATGACGACTACCAAACTCTCAAAGCGCCTCTCCTGTCACCTTCAAGAAGGGGCAATTTTTAATCACTACGCTCAAAAACACCAAAGAAGGCCCGAAAGAGAAGAACTCGTAAAGAATAACAAAATCATCGACCAGGCAACGGACTGCCGACGCCTACGGAAACTGAATTTCTCCCTACTATCATACGGAGAAATTTAAGAAACCAACCGACGACAGCCACCGGCGAGAGAGAGAGAGAGAGAGAGAGAGAGAGAGAGAGAGAGAGAGAGAGAGAAAGAATGAGAATGAAAGAGAGAGAGAGAGAGAAAGAGACAATGAGAGAGAGAGAGAGAGAGAGAGAGAGAGAGAGAGAGAGAGAGAGAGAGAGAGAGGAATTGTGATAGAAAGAGAAGGAGAAGAAGAAAGAGAAAGGGACCCAGCACCGGACACAGAAGGCAGATTACCTGAACAACTTATAATCCCGGATAACAGCCACTCCCAAATTCAAGTAGCGATTAGGGCCAGAAGGTCTCAACGCCTCCGGGCCAGATTTCGTCACCAACCTATTAGGACCACCCAAAACACTGCTGAATAACTTGACAACTGTACACCCCCGCTTGCTATATATACCCTTGTAACCTGCATGCCATTCATTCACTCTTTGAAGATAAACGCCAGAGAGCGTTTGAAACGTCAGAGGAAATGAAACTAAGAAAACAGAAATCTTTGTATGTCCTTGGGAAACAAGATATACCAGCTACAGGCTGAGGAAAAAAAGATAATAAGGAGAATAGAGAAGACTCTGTATAAACTGAATGCCGTGGAAACAGCTACGAGGTATGTTCAATAAGTAATGAGAAAATGTCAGGAGAGACACTATTTTCATAAGCTTTATACAACTTTGCCTCCTTCAAAATAATTGCCTCTCGCAGCTACACACTTCTGCATGCGTCTCTCCCAATCCTGGAAGACCAACTAAAAGTCCTTTTTCAGTAGTCCCTTCAGGTAACTTTCTGATGCATCTTTCAGCTCCTTTGTTGACTGGGATCTGGTTCCCCTGAGGCTGTCTTTCATGCATGGGAACAGGAAGAAGTCGCAAGGGGTTAGGTCAGGGCTGTAGGGCGGGTGTTGTACCACTTTCATTCCCTTGTCGGCCATCCAGGTGGTCACCAGCGTTGACTTGTGGCATGGGGCATTGTCTTGGTGGAACCACCACTGACCACACCTCCACTCCTCTTCGGTCAGAACTGTCTCTACTGTGCCAATACTAATACCAACAGCTTCAGATAGCATCCTCACAGATATTCGACGGTCCTGCATCACTAAACTTTGCATTTCCTCAATGTTTTCCTCCTTGAGTGCACTTTTTGGTGCTCCAGTTCTGGGTTCATCCTCAACCTGTTCATTTCCGTCAGAAAATCTGTTAAACCAGCGATAGAAACTTGCTTGGCTCATCTGTTCATCCCCAAAGGCCTCCTTTAACATTCCATAAGCTTCTTGTTTGGTTTTCTTAAGTTTAACAAAATTTAATGGCGTAACGTTGCTCCATGTTTCGCTGCATTTTGACAAGTGTTCACAGATCGGCAAACCGGATCAGACTGGTTCCACCGTGTTCACTGCTGCACTCAGACCTATAAATATAGAAAGTTGCCAGTTTGTCATTTTATAGAATATATGTATGTGTACCTCACCATGAAGTAGTATTTTGATCAAATCATATTTAGTGTCCCGCCTGACATTTTCTCATTACTTATTGAACATACCTCGTATATTATTATTACTATTATTCTGGAGATGAACTCTATCAACATAGAACAAGCCTCAGGGGGCACTGACTTGAAATTCAGGCTTCCAAAAAATACGGTGTCCATTTGAAAGAATTAATAGAATGCGGAATACAGAAAGAAGAGATCAGTTATCAGAAAAAAATAACAAATTAACAAACACATAGATAGAAATTTAAATAAATTTTAAAATGAAGGAGAATTGCTATAAGATAGTGATGCATCGCATCGTCGCTTGAACTCTCAAGGTTCCAATTGCACAACATCCTCATGAAGGAACATTCACTGCATGTTGGCGTTCCTTCACTGCATGTTGGCGCAGCTGTTCAGCAAATCTGGTCGCTCGCGGCAGGAGAAGAGAATCAGGCATAAATTGTGAATGTGAAAGATTTGTGTTAAAATACAAATTATGAAAAATTGATAAATAAGAGACCAACCGTCGATGGTCTAAGTCATAGCTGCTAATGTTAGGAAACAGAAACCTACCACCACGAACCACTCTATCTAAAAGAGATAAATCTCTGGCAGAAGAAGACATCCACATAGGAGAACGGTGTTCTAGTAAAGGAAGGATGAATGACCTGAAAAAGGGTGCACTGATTTTATTACAGTTATAAAGACATGAGGTCTTTACGTACGATACCTAACTTTCGTGCAGAATTTGCTGCAGCTTTCATTAGATGTTTCTCAAAAGTAAGATGTGAGTTAAAAGTTATTCCAAGTATAGTCAAACTTTCAGACTCATTTAGTAGAGTTCCATCCACCTGAAGGGGAGGATGGGGTGGGAAATCTGTACGAGATCTACTGATCAATAGTATTTTCGTTTTACTGGAGTTCAGCCTCATACCCCACCGATTACACCGTTCACTGAGCCGGCCCATGTCCTGACTGAGGCTGAGGGCAGCTTCATTTCTCATAAGTGGAGACTTTACTACACTCACAGGTGTTGCACCATCGGCATATTGAACAATCTTTTTTTCCAGGCCAACTACCATATCACTTGTAAGCACTAAAAATAACTGGACCAAGAACACTACCCTGTGGAACTCCAGACACAATTGGTCTAGGTTCGCTACAAATCCCATCAACAGCAACTCGCTGCTACCTACCTGCAAGGAAATCTTGAAGTAGTCTTAAAACATATCCAGCCACTCCAACATTCTGAAGTTTATATATACAGTAGGTGATATACGATTTACTAAATCGAAAGCAGCACTAAAATCTATTTGAATTACTCTACATTCGAAACCCTTATCAGATTTCTCTTGCAAATGGCATGTCAAATCTAACAGTGCATCACAGGTACCTAACTGGTTCCTATATGCTTATTGACTATCAGCTAACGACCCTTGAATTCCACATACTTGTAAAGCAGCTTAAAAGTAAGTTTTTGTGCAACTTTAGAGAGTACAGGGAGAATAGAAACTGGCCTGCAGTTATAAATGAAAGTCTATAAAATCTACTAATCTTGATAGGAATACTTGATCACATAATCTAATCTGATATGATTCAGCACTGTAAATCTTATATAATGCTCACGTTTCCTTTTGCATCAGTTTGAATGAAATTTAAATTATACATAAGAAATTCATTGGAAAAATGAGAGAGAACATACATGTGAGGACCAAGGGAATCGGAATACAGGAGCTGGCAATTTTCCTTTTGCTAATACCCCGAGAGCTGTAATTTAGGGTAATATCAGAAAGCGTACCTGTGAGCTTCTATGTAAGATTATTATGGGAATTAAGTTGTAATGTAAAATAATGAATAGAGTTTATGGCCACGTGGAAATAGAAACAATGAGTACGCGATCTTTCGTCTTCACTGAAAAATATCAAAAAGCCACCAGGATTAAAGTCGTATAAAACCATTTAATGCTGGCTACATCATTATTTTTGAGAATAATCTTCAGATGAGGCTCAGCTGACCCGGATTAACCCATGTACTGGATTAACTAAGGAGAGGCTGAGGACACGAACAAGTATTATTGATAAAATTGAGTTTATTTTTTGGATCCCCTTCGAACGTTTATCGCAGAATGGGGTCAAAAGTGAACAGACCTGGACTTTAATATTATTTCCATTTGTTAGCCGTATTACTGCGTAGTTTAAAAGATTTCTCAAGATGTTATGACATCTTGTTGTTATATTACTACAGACCTTTCAATTCTGTGATTTTTCACTAAGGTGTAAAAATTAGAATATCTTCTTTTGGCCTGTCCTAAATGTAGAATCATGTTGATTTGTTTTTACATTTAATTCATTACTAGTCTCGCCCAAAAATAAAGTGAATCTCAGGCCATTCATGGCATTTGACAAATAATGTTGCTGCTCTGGTGAAGGCAATTTCTTATAGGCACGTTTTTATAAATTTGTTACACGAAAAGATTTAGACTGAATATTTCGAATAATGACTAAATGGACTCAATGCAAGTAAAATAAGGAAAACAAAAGGGTTTCCCAGGTAATTCTTTCTTCTTGTCACTTTTTTTATATAATGTTTCCACAGCTTTATTGCAGCACGTATTCAAAAGATTCCCGAGATAAAGCAACTCCTTACCTACTTTTGTAAAGTTCTGTAGTTCGTTATCCAGAAATTCGGGGCTGACGAACATAATGCTTGTAGAAACATTGAAGACAATACTTAACTTTAACAACAGGTTAATTTTCTATGTATATCAAATTTATAGTAAAAAGATTCCCATCTAATAGCAATGTTTAAAAGGGGCAAGCAACCATCTTTTTGATTTCTTGTGTGAATTTGATATACATAGAAAATTAACCAGTTGTTAAACTTAAGTATTGTCTTCAATGTTTCTACAAGCATTATCGTCAGCCCCGAATTTCTGGATAACGAACTACAGAACATTACAAAAGTAGGTAAGGAGTTGCTTTATCTAGGGAATCTTTTGAATACGTGCTGCAATAAAGCTGTGGAAACATTATATAAACAAGTGACAAGAAGAAAGAATTACCTGGGAAACCCTTTTGCTTGCTTTATTTTACTTGCATTGAGTCCATTTAGCCATTATTCAAAATATTCAGTCTAAATCTTTTCGTGTAACAAACTTATAAAAACGTGCCTATAAGAAATTGCCTTCACCAGAGCAGCAACATTATTTGTCAAATGCTATGAATGGCGTGAGATTCACTTTATTATTTTTGGGCGAGACTAGTAATGAATTAAATGTAAAAACAAATCAACATAATTCTACATCTAGGACAGGCCAAAAGAAGGTATTCTAATTTTTACACCTTAGTGAAAAATCACAGAATTGAAAGGCCTGTAGTAATATAAAAACAAGATGTCATAACAACTTGAGAATCTCTTGTTCATTAAATTTTTCCTAGTTATCTACATTTATATATTCAGGTGTAATAACGAAAAAGTCATCTTCATCTCAAAACCATGGTACAGGTATTTGAATAATCTTTGTAATAACTTGTTTTTTAAAATACGCCATGTAGGCTTATTTATATTACAATACGTAGGCAGCAGTTTCCAGCTGTAAAATATTTTTTAAAATGTACTCAAAATTTGTACATAAATACAAAAATTTGAATTTCATTCGCTCCCTGATGTTCTATACTAGGTTACACAAGAAATATCGGTGGTTATACGTAGCTGCATAAATTACAATAATTATCTGCTTATCTGCAGACACTATCTTTTGACAGCCATAAAGACAAAACCTCGTAGCTCATACCTGACTGCGTTTTCATTAGAAATTCTGCATCCAACATTTGTTTCTTGATTTCAGTCTGGCACCCTGACGTCTCAAGATTAGAATTGGCATAATAAAACATTTTGTTGCTGATTTTGTGGCAACTTTATATCATGTGGGCATGTGTATTATTCTTTGTGATACGAAAAGACAAATATTTCATAGTTGCGCTTCAGTAATATGTAGCTTGGAGTTCATCTTGTGCTTATCACCCTTGTAAATGACTTCAGGCTTTATTTGTTGATTGCAGAAGATGAATTACGAATTTTAAAACTGATATCATCCCACTGATAGCTCAAAGTGAGTAATTCATAAAAGGATTAGTCTGGGACTTAAAATGTTATCTTTAATCCAGTATTTATAACATCTACCGTGCGGACCAAATCAAGCAAGAAGGTCTACTCTTAATTTGTCCTACATTGGACTTCTTAATGCTTGGGCTGTCTGCACAGCGAGTATCAAAACGTTTCATGGGTCGAAAGCACTCCCGCGCTCAAAGAATACTGCATTGTTTGAAATGTGGGTGTATATGCGCGCGATCTTCACATGCACCTTCGCACAGAAACACACACAATCTCACAGACACACAACTCACAAACTCACAAACACACACACACAAATATCAGACAAAGCAACACACTTTGAATATGAGAATGCTTTTAATTCATGACAATTTTTAGTATTTTCTGTGTAACCAACCGGAGCATTGAATTGTCCACAACCAAACAGACTTGCTCTGACAGCCCATGCAGTTTCAGGAAATGGTTTGGTCAGGCGAACACCGAGGAAGGTCAGATGCTCCCGGTACTAGAACACTCGTGGGTTGGTTTGTGGAGAAACTTCACACAGTTATGATTTGTAAAATTCATATGTGATCTCTTTGTATGTCTGTCTGTCTGTTTGTCTGTCTGTCTCTGTCTCTCTCTCTCATTCTCTCTTTCTATAAATATATGAATATGTATATATATATATATATATATATATATATATATATATATATACATATATATATATATACATATATACATATATATATATATATATATATATATATATATATATATATATATATATATATATATATATATATATATATATATATATATATATATATATATATATATATATATATATATATATATATGTACATTTAGTTCTGTTCCATGAAAATAAGAACTCACTATTCCAACAACAGCATTCGGGAGGGTTTCTCAGTTTCACAGGTGCTGGAGGCAGATGGCTGGTGATGACAAACCACCTTTACCTCTTTCTGTCTAAGGGAGCTGGATAACCTCCGCTAGGACAGGACAGCATGTCACCAAAGGTTTGCAGTGGTGAAATGTCGGATGACAGTAAGATGTTACACTCTTTTCCCCTTTCTATCTACTTCCACCCAGCAGCTAATAGCCGTATCCTTGAAAGTGGGTCCGATGCAGGAGCGTTACACAAAAAAGCTCCCAGTCACCACTCACTTTTAGTTCGTAGATGTGGCTTCCTCCACAATGTCCTCTCTTTTAGCAAGGAAGATTTGATTTAGGAGTAAGGTGGGTGGTAAAGTGTATCTTTCTGGGATTTGGCGATAGTCTGCTACCTAAGAAGCTGGTCTTCCCGTCCCACAGGGGTAACTGGAAGTTCTTTATTTTCTTGGAGTAAAGCCACACTCTGGCAACTGGGCCTGCCATCCATGGCATCACTCATTCCAGGATGTACAGGTGGTTACAGGTGTTATCCTTCAACTCTTCACATACGTGACCAGGATGCTGTTATTTCCTGGTGGAAGTGAGATCAACACCAATCAGAACGTCTGGACAATACCTCCCACCAGGGTGTCTCCACATAGTAGACGAAGGTCTGTATTCTCTTAGGAACAATTTGCAAATTAAAGGTAAAATTTGTACTTTTTGTAGATATACAAATGTTAAGTCTTTCATTGAATCCCCATCTCAAACTAACCCTATACTTATCCCTGTTGCCGAAGAAAAAAGTGGACACTGTTTACCGAGAAAGCATCATATCAAAAGAAAACTCATGTTTTAAGCAGATTTTCAACTCAAAAAGCAAAAAAAAAAAAAGTCTGAAGCTTAAAGAATATGAGTTTGATGGGTTCATTTTTAACCGCAACTGTACTGTACTGATGACTGACAGACTTGAAAGTGTTCTCAGTAGGTGTTGATTGAACGTGTTTTTATTCGCTTTAATAATGAAAATGACCGCGTATCACTGGCGGATGAGACGGGCAGCGTTAAAGCTATCCTTAAGCATTCAAATAAATGTCAAATTATTCTTTTCATAAAATTCAAGATTCTCGTTATCCCTAGAATTCTGTGCTTGATTATCAAAATTCTGAGTAAGGCAATCTGATTTTTCCTTTTTTTATTCTCAGCGACAGAAAAACGTTCTCTGTGTATACAATGAAATTCAGCTAAATTCATAAAATTAACCATTTGAATTTTTGTGGCATCATTACTTGCATGAGACGGAAACAAGGAATCAAAACCTGATAATATGGAAAGCATCAGGTCAGCGAAGCAATGCCATATTAAGGGAACGTTGAGTCTATTGTGAATTAAGCATTCACTCGAGAATACTGACTACGTTATTCGGCAATGTTTTACATCTTGAGGCCAAACTTTGGATCGACTAGCCAATAACCGAGTGACTGATTTCCGATCAGCCTGAACTGGTGACACAAATTTCCTTTGAGATTTCTTAGAAAGAGACGCCTGAGAAAAGAGAGCAAGAAAAGCGTTATCTCTGAGAAGAGAGAGAGAGAGAGAGAGAGAGAGAGAGAGAGAGAGAGAGAGAGAGAGAGAGAGAGAGAGAGAGATCTTCACTTAAAGAGAGACAGAGAGAAAGATACGGCGGCAAGATGTAACCACCATACCATGGGTTGGATGGACGGAATGTCAGCACCTCGTTTGCCAGGCAATATGGATCAGTAGACTTTCGTATTTATCCGGAAACGTTTTCCACAACCAAAATAGACGGCTTTCCTCGTCAGTATTAATCTTGCGCGTTCTCGCTCATGCCATTCAGTTGTTATTCTTGGCTGTTACATCGTCTGTTTGTTTACCTTGCGTTTCTAACGTAAATACCGCGCTTCCCGTTGAGAAAGTCAGGAGAAATATCCGTACGTGATGTGAAATTAGAGTCATGAACCTGTGTTCTTCTATTCAAGAGGTCAGGTCATAAATTCATTTTCACAAAGCTCACACACCACGACGCTCACATCCCAATTCCGTTTGGAGGAGGGAACTGACCGCAGGGTTTAGCATTCCTGAATTGTAAAATGTCAAGTATTACTTGGACTTGCAACTAGCAATAGTTGTCTGGAGCAAGTGGCCGTGTTCGAATGATAGACGCCATACTCATATATAGCTATTCGTGCGTGCGTGCGCGTGTGCAGTTGTTTAGCCAATTTTTGTGTACGAATGCGCAGGTATAAAATCTGTGCAAGCCTGAATTAATTGCACACCTGTAATTACATGCACATTTTGTGAAATTTTCAGGTGCAAATGGTGAGAGCAACGGCAGAAAGACTGGCCTCTGTCAAAAAGTCTCTCTTACGGATGAGTGCCATGACAAGTACCATTGTAACTGTAACTGTAAGGGGAGGGGGGATAGGATAGAGTGAGGGTTCGAATACAAATCGATTTAAACAGCTGGGAGTGTCGCAAGCATGTAGCAATGAATAATCTATAAATCAGTTCCTTTCACACATTATTATTATTATTATTATTATTATTATTATTATTATTATTAGTATTATTATTATTATTATTATTATTATTATTATTATTATTATTGTTATTATTATTAGTCAAAATGTGAAAATGCATATGAAACAAACCAAAAAGGACGATAATTTGCAAGGGAAGCGTTTTACACTGAATTGAATGTCCATGTGTGAAAAACAGCAACCATATAATAAATGAATATAGGTAATTCTACCGTACGCGTATACATACTTGAATAGCAGTATCAGCTCTGAATGAAAACTGGGACGAATGTGTATGCGTTTTAAAGTAGTAAATTGCAAACGTTTACTACAAAAGAAGACACTTCAGCTTACGTAAAAGTGGGAGGGTTCTTTAAATAGTGCGAGATCTGTACGAACTAAGTCTACGAGGTGGCTGGCAATACCCTCCGACAGGGGTATATATAGCACCCTGGTCTGCTCTGAGGCGCCACTTAGACCTCGGTCCCCGACCTGCTCCTGCAGCTCTGAGGTGCTGTTCAAATCTGAAGCTCACATTCGCTGTGATATATATATATATATATTTTGTAAAGGGATATTTACTAAACATTTCTTGGATATTTACTAAACATTTCTTTGACTTCCAGTTCGATATCGTTCGTGACAATCGTTGCTACGATTTTCGAAGCGTCATATTGACATTTTTTTAGGAGAAAGAAACAGGATAAGCACGTTTAAAAGGTAAGGACATTCTGCATTGATTTAACTAGCTGAGTGTAATGTCTACTTCATTTTCTTGTGTCTAATTTACTCATGTGTTCACAAGGGGAACTTTTTTTTATTTTAAAGATTGCTCAGCTCACCTAGATAATTAAATGTTGGAGTTTTTCCCTATATAGAGTGTTCACACTTTGCGTAGAGATAATCATGACTACAATACTAACCCTAGCCTAAGAAGACACGTAACAGACTACCCGTACCATTTTTAATGCAACCAAGCAAGATGTGATTCCATTTTAAAACTTGTTGATTACGTGACAGTATCATATTTTAATGGTGAAATTTATTTATTTATTTATTTATTTTGCTCTGGGATATTTTAATTATTCATATTCTGCAAATTTCTTTTCTTTTTTCTCCACAGATTATTGCATCAAGTTATCTGAGGACTGCGCATTTCCTGGGAATTCTTTATGACAAAGAAACTTCTGAGCCTCCATGTGTTGACCAGTGTCAGGGTTTACACTCAGAAATAAGCAGCTCATTAAAAAATAGTGCTTGTGGACAAGAACTACTCAATTACTTGGACTAAAAACAAATTGTTTTTAGTAATTTTCACTACTAGAGTTTCACATTTGGTTGTATTTCAGCAGTTTTAACTTAACATCTGATTGTTATTTGAATAGTTCACCAGTGGACGAGAGTGATAATATTTTTTGTTACTTTAGTTGTTATCTGAACACATCCTAAGACTAGCTTTATAAAGAGTACATAAACAATTGAAGGCAAAATCAAGGAAATAAAGAGTACAGTGAGTGAGGTACTATAAACTGAAACTCTGATCTGTCTGACACAGCGCAAAGGTTAAGATTCTGGCGAGATGGGGTACCGATGCAAAAAATGCAAACAGTGTGAAAGGTGCGAGGATGGAGACGACGATGAAAGATGCACATGTAGGTGTAATGAGAAATGGTGCTGTACATGCAAATGTAACGTAGGATCGGAGAGCGATGTTATCCAGAAGGTTGGCGCCATCGGTTTGGGTACTGCAGCAGCAATTGGTGGCATTGGACTTACAGTTCTGACGGGGGGTCTTGCCCTCCCTTTGGTCGGAGGTGTTGTGGCTGGGGCTGGCATCAGTTCAGCCATCAACGGGACAGTAAAGAGTGTCAAAGGAGAGAAGATCAGTGGCTCGGAATACCTGACTGATGTAGCCATTGGTGGGGCGACAGGGGTTATTGGAGGTGTCGGTGGCAAAATTACGGAGGGCGTAGCAAGAGCCGCTGTCACGAACGTTGCGAGAGAGACATGCAAGCGGGGAGTCATCAAGCTAGGGGTGAGGGCTGCTGGTGGAGCTGCCACAGGATTAGCCAGCACTGCCATGGGCGAGGTTGGGAATTGTGTGAAAGGAAAGAAGTGGACAGATTACGGCAATGATCCGGAATCCTGGGGCATAGGGATGGCGCTGGGCATTGGAGGTGGTACCGTTTCTCACATAACCTCAAACACTTCTAAGCTTGTGCCTCATCAGGAAGATAAGGAACTTGTCAAATTTCTTCATAAGTCCGCCTGGTCAGCACAGAAAGCATCGGTCAGTATTGACAAGAAATTAAGGAAGAAGTAGAAGGAAAATTAGTTGTTTCCGTGTTTGTTTTTTTGTGCCTTGAAGGACTGACATCAAACGACAATAATGAAACTAGCTTTAATAATGTTACAATGGCATGAACTGAGGACAATAAAGATATATAATAAAAATTTTTATAATGATTTTAGTTGAAATGATTAGTTAATATATTCAAAAATTACAATGAGCTTAGAATTGCAAATGAATATAACTAGAAATTTTGTGATGACATCACCTGAGAAAACATAAAGATATGTTTTAAGAAATAAAATATAAACTGAAAATCATATAGGGATAAAATAAGAATTGCTATAATGAAATAAAATATAACATGAAAATCATATAGGAATAAAATTAGAAATGTTATAATGAAATAAAATATAACCTGAAAATCACGTAGGAATAAAATTAGAAATGTCATAATGATATGAGCTGTGACTAATGAAGGATTACATTTAGAAATGAACTTAAAATATGAGCAGAGACCCAAAAAGGAGCATTTAGAGATTCCACAGTGATATGACAAGGCAATACAATAATAATGGAATAAGACATGACTTTCTAATATCATGAGCTGATAATCATGAAGCTATATGCTTGGATATCAGTCTGTAATTTCCAAAAGCAACAGCTTTTACTCATTAGCATATCTTTTACATCAACTGAAAAAAACATCGTTATTGTATTTGTAAAAATTTTGAAAGTTGTAAATAAAACATCATGACAAGACTTGTACCCTGTTATATTGGCTTTGAATTTTTTGAAGAGGATAAAAGTTTAGAGCAAAAGTTAGGTCTTATGTTCAATTGTTTAACATGTAAAGTGACTGTCATTAAGAAAATTATATTTTCATAAATGTATTTTGTATTTAATTGTTGAGCAGCTTCTGTGGCAGGTTTCTGTAATTGCTGTTAATACACTTTACTGCAGCCTCTTGTCGGCAGTTTAGCTTTGACTCTACAGCATCGTCGTCTTGTTTTACATTGTAGTTCTTTTCCGAAACTGTCACTACAGCACCTTGAAACCATACCATGACATATTATTTCTATAATAATACTACTACTACTACTACTACTACTAATAATAATAATAATAATAATAATAATAATAATAATAATAATAATGATGATGATGATGATGATTATTATTATTATTGTTTTGTGAACATGAGAAATTTTTTAATAACTTACAAATACAGCTTTGGATTACGGTCAGATCTTTTTTATTTTAAAGCTCACTTCCTTTAAGGAAAACCTACAGCTAATGAACTATTATCAATCACTTAAAATAAGTACAACTGACGTCAAGAACATAACCTCAGACACATGAAGTTACGAGATTGCAGGTTAACCAGGTCACTGACAACACAAATGACAACAGCACTTGTTTATGTTTGGACTCATATCCATTAGAGATTTGCCTTGGACGTGGTAAGTAAGATTTGTAAGGTCCTTCATACCTAATCGTCACCTGCAGGCATGCTGGCCATCAAAAGACCAATGCCTGGATTTAAGGTACTTTTACAATGGCCTAAGAGGCAAAATTTCAACAATCTTAGGGGTCACTGGAAGGTTATAGAGTGGAATACCAAAAACAAATAGAACTATTAAAACAGCCAAGATAATGATTACCTACATGCACCTTTAAGAGGGTAAGGTTCTTGTGGAAAAGGTGAGAAGAGTAGTTGTTCCAATACGTAACGATACAGGTAACAGAACAGACTGTAAGAATTATTGGGGCATAACTTTGCTTAGTATGCCAGGGTGTGTGGTAAGATTTCTATTGTAAAGGAAAGGCAGATGGCACACGATTAGATAGGCGAAAAACCGTGTTGGTTTAGATAGGGAAGAAAGTGTGTGGATAAAGTGGTGTATTGAAACAGTTATGTGATGAGTTTGACAGTAAAGGAACAAACTGTATGTTAGAGGCATATGGAAGGAGTGAAGGATGTCTGAGAGCAATAACAAGTTTTATGTGGGAGTGAAGCATATGTTAAGAGCATGTAGTTCTGAGAATGGTTGGCTTTGTATAAAAATGGGGATGAGACAAGGGTGTGTTATGTTCCTGTGGCTATTTCACCCATGTATGGATGGAGTAATGGGAATTGTCAAGGACAGAAAATGGGTGGTGAATGGAGCATAGAATTGATGATATTTCCATACGATACGGTACTAATTGGGAATAACTGGGAATAGGGTTAGTGCAGGTGAAAGGATGGGTCAAAGGTACTTGAGATGATTTGGTCATGTGGAAAAAAAAGGAGGATGATATATTGGTTACAAGAGCATATAATGTAGAAATGTTGAAAGGAAGGAAGAGAGGTAGGCGTAGAAAGGGTTGCATAGACGTAGTGAAAGAGGCATGGGCAATGAGGGACGTCATTGTTCATGAAACAAGATAAAGGCGAGTGGCGCAGTACAGGAGGTTTGGACATGCTTCTGATGAGCTCTCTGGTGTATGAAGCCCCTAATTTTGCGTTAGTTTTCTGTATAGAGGGTTCATCCACAGTTAAGCAGTTTGAGTGTGAATGTGGAAATAATCGTTTCCACACCTGTGATGGGAAACGCCTAAAGAGCAAAAATCAAATATATGTAAACCATTTTTTCTCACAATACACATTTTCATACCGGAAGGGCGGTGCCAGAAGGGTACAGACTTCCAGTCTCACACCAAATCTTTATGAATGGAGCCACTAGCCCGATGTCTTTTTGCTTGACGCTAGCAGACATAGGTACAGCTGGGCAGACATATGGGCACTATACTTGCAGCGATCCATGGACCTAGCAAACGAAATGAAACTGCTGCACCATGCAACTGCTGCACCAATTTGCCACAGTGTCTAGTTTGGCTTACTGCACCTTCTAAATGTGGGTGGTGGGGTTGCTAAATCCTTATTTCTCTCTCTCTCTCTCTCTCTCTCTCTCTCTCTCTCTCTCTATCTATATATATATATATATATATATATATATATATATATATAATGCATATATATGGTGTCTGTATATTTTAAATTCTAAATTGGACAGTTGTTTAAAACTGCTGATAAACGGATAGCACAGCATAAGTGTAGTACTGCTACGGATCAGAGCGTGTTTTCATCTAATTCAGCGGTCTAAATAAAAAAAAATTAGAAATGGTAATTTCATCAAGAAAAAATTTAATAGAAACAGCTGTTATTCAATATAGTAGAAAGAATAACATTAATATTAATATCTATAGGTTTATTCAGCACAAACTCGATCTTTCTTCACAAAATGAAAAATCAGTACAAATTATGCACTCTGTTGGTTTGGGCATTCAGTTACCAGTTTATCCGTTTTAGATTGTTACCATTTGTTTGAAAAGCTATGCGCTAGACAACAATGTAGCAGCTGAAAGCACCATTTACCATATTTATTTGTTTTCATTTAATGCAAATCTAATCAAATGTAAACGTATGACTGGTGTATATTTTTATTAAAATGTTTTTTCAATAAAATTCCCGGAAGAGGACTGAAGGAGGCCGGAACTGCTGGGACAAAGTAAGACCTGTATTTCTGACTTGGGGGAGCTCACCGATATATTTTCTCTCTTTGAATGAGAAGAATACAACTGAATATCTATCTATTATATATATATATATATATATATATATATATATATATATATATATATATATATATATATATATATATATATATTATATATATATTCCATTTGTCCCTTTATCCAGTTAGATATATATTCAAATTTAACAGCGGCTGAGAAGACTCCATGATGAGGGAACTGAACTGAGGTGGGGCTACCCCCAGATTGCCTGATTTGGGGTAATCAATACCACTCCTTAGCCCCACCATAGGGTGTTTTTGTTGGGGGGAGTTAGATAGTCGTTAAACATAAAAGGGATATAAGTGGGCTTTTCTCCTTACCTTTAAGTCTTGCCATAAGATCTATTTCCCTTTGAACTTTGTACTGGTGGAAATTGCATTTCAGGCTGGTCAGTGTCTTGTGCCCAATGCCGCTGTAAACAGCCTATGAGAAGCTTCGCACCCACACAGAGCTCAGAGGACTACTTTCCACTCAGAGGACAGGACACAAGAATTGTGAGAGCGGTCCCCATTCCTTTGTATGCTGAAGTTGTGAACTCCTGCGACTGCAATTCATCCGCTGCAAGAGAGCTCCATGCACAGAGGGGATAAGGTACGACATGAAGTGTAATGAAGTCAGCCCTTGCTTTTCCTTCTCGTGAATTTCTCTCCATTTTCTGAATTTCCAACTTTTCATTTTCTTAAACAAAGCCTCCTTTGTTCAATCAAACTTAACAACCAAGCTACCCCATGATTCGCCCCTGAGCCCCAATTAAATTAACTCAGTGAACAGAATTAGATGACTCCCTCCATAGTATTACCACGAGCTAGTTAAATTTAATTTATCAGTTCCTCCATTGTGCCTGATTAAGTTCATGTGATAGAAACTCATTCGGTTTTGAATGCTAATCTGGAATTCTCTTCCAGAACCTGTTATCCAGCCCCCTCTGACAGTCTGTGTCCCTGCCTAGAACGAAGCCCTAGCATATACGTCTAACTGCCATCCTGCCAAGTGCAAGAGTCTTCTGTTTAGCAGTTAGGGACACCAACGGTCCACCCCTTGCTCACCCCGTTGTGATACAGCAAAAACAGAAACAAAAATCCGTTAACCAGTAGCAACCCTCACGGTCAATTGCGTGTCAGACTATTTCAGGGCCGTAGTCTTTTATATTCAGCAAAATTACTATGCACGGTCTAATTTTATTGCACATTGTATGTGATAGCTTGCTGCTCCATCAGCCTTTTCATCTTAATTTCCTGATTGCTTCATTTGTAAATAAATTCAATTTAAAGTAATTAGTTGGTTAATTTATTGCCCCGCCCCCCATGGCGACCTCCAATTCTCTGTTTACTCAAATATGATATCAATGCAAGTCAGTTATCCATTCCATTTACCGCTTATATTCTGGGTGTTGTGTGCTGGCTTTCAAGGCAGTTAGTTTAATTAATCAACCCCCATTCTTTCAACTGGCCGCAGAATGTAATAATATATATATATATATATATATATATATATATATAATATATATATATATATATATATATATATATATATATATATATATATATATATATATATATATATATATATATATATATATATGTGTGTGTGTGTGTGTGTGTGTGTGTGTGTGTGTGTGTGTGTGTGTGTGACCTCGACCTCTCATGGGGTCTACGAGTACTTACACTGGTCCGGCTGCAGTACTGTGGGTCATGCTTAAATAAGACACGGGATAAATTTAACAGTGATCTGTATTATCTAAAACTTACACAAGGGCCCGAGCATCTGATGAAACTAGCAATTACAGTAACTTAGCGGTAACCGGCCTCAACGGCGGAATAGCGCGAGACGATGGGCAATAACACGTCATTGCCCTCCGAGTGCCAGAGCTTGAATCCTCCCAATGGCGGCCTAGCGTGGGCACACTGGGCATTTCTCTCACCTCCTGCATTTTCCCCTCAGGTAGGACATTGGTTGATTTCTCCTACCAAGGATATCTGACCAATTGTAGGTCAGAAATACCCACGCCAAAAGTTAATGGCTTATGGGGGATATTTTGGGGGTGAATGTTTCCTCACGCCCTGACAGTTGGAACAGGACAATGTCTCTTTGTCCTACAAACTTCGCCATTACAGCTCACACATTCCGAGACCTCGGGAAATTGTGATGAACTTTCCGGAATGGTTCATATATATATATATATATATATATATATATATATATATATATATATATATATATATATATATATATATATATATATATATATATATATATATATATATATATATATATATATATATATATATATATATATATATATATATATATATATATATATATATATATATATATATATATATATATTATATTGCAACATGGGGAAATCTCTTTATGCCAACTGTCCCCTCACAAATTACTGTTGTATAAAGCGTAACAATAAATATTTAACTTTCTTTGAATTCGTAATAAACAAAGAAAGCTGTGGGTAAAAATAATTTGCCCCTTTTGACATCTCTCTCACTTACCTCTTGACTGAGCAATCTGCCTCGAGGCCTAATTCCAGGTGCAGTCCTATGGAGATTAATCCCTGCCAGCGCTGGGGTGACTCAGAAGAGAAAATGAGCTGGCTCATAGCAACTGGCCCCACGTGCTGGTGCCATGACACCTGGGCATGAGTGGCCTCGCATGGAGGCCTGCCCGCCAAAGCCACGTGTGAGCCCACTATAGAAAATGGAGTACCAGTGAATACAATGCCACCTGGAAGAAGTGGAATCGTAATCCTCCAGCGTTACAAAAGGGCACCGCACGGGCAGGTCGCCCTCAGTGACATTGGATTCTCTATCCAGGACACTTGCAGTCCTCTTGCTCCCT
>NC_089796.1:27808594-27938594 GCF_040412425.1 Macrobrachium rosenbergii
CCAGCCCGTTTCAGGGAAGCCCTACCCACCCCCACCCCCTTTGGTGCCCTTTGGTGCTGGTCATGTCTCACCCCCACAGTGCTGATTTCTAGATAGTAAGTCATATGTATACCAAGTTTGGTTGAAATTGCTCAATGTGTTTCAGAGTTATGTTGGAGCATACTCACACGCACACACATACATCCACTTATATATATATATATATATATATATATATATATATATATATATATATATATATATATATATATATATATATATATATATATATATATATGTATAACTGAATCACGAAAATATGGAGCGTGATGAATATATAAATAAAGATAAAATCCACGAAGGAGACGGAAACACTGGAGTGCTGCGAGGCCTTTCGACACTAGTCCTTTACTTAGCAGACTGAAGGAATATAAAAGTATGTTTACAAAGAAAGCTCATATAAATGACAGAAGGGGATTATAAAGGAAACATAAATGTACCTGGAATCCAACACAATTGAAGAATTAGTACAACTGCCAAAACAGGATTAAATACTTAAGAGGTTTTTACAAAGGATTAAGATTAACCGTTCAGGAGCAGGGACAGGACAGTTAAAAGAATTATACAGGTTCGTGACTGACCACCTAAAAATTTTTAGTACAACACAATAATTTTTTTTTAATAACTTTTTGCAAGATGAACATTTTACAAAAAATTATATTAAACATACGGATATACAGAAAATATATATCAAGTAGCTACCTTGTAATTAAGTCAGTGATTTTATCTTTTAGGTCATTCTTGAACATTTTTTCTAATACAGGGGTCCAAATAATACATGCCAGGGCTAAGATTAAAATGTTCAAGAATGACCTAAAAGATAAAATCACTGACTTAATTACAAGGTAGCTACTTGATATATATTTTCTGTATATCCGTATGTTTAATATAATTTTTTTGTAAAAATGTTCATCTTGCAAAAAGTTATTAAAAAAAAATTATTGTGTTGTACTAAAAATTTTAGGTGGTCAGTCACGAACCTGTATAATTCTTTTTAACTGTCCTGTCCTGCTCCTGAACGGTTAATCTTAACTTTGTAAAAAACCTCTAAGTATTTAATCCTGTTTTGGCAGTTGTACTAATTCTTCAATTGTGTTGGATTCCAGGTACATATGTTTCCTTTATAATCCCCTTCTGTCATTTATATGAGCTTTCTTTTGTAAACATACTTTTATATTCCTTCAGTCTGCTAAGTAAAGGACTAGTGTCGAAAGGCCTCGCAGCACTCCAGTGTTTTGCTTCTTCGGGATGTTATCTTATTTATATATATATATTATATATATATATATATATATATATATATATATATATATATATATATATATATATATACATACACATACATACATGACTCATATTAATGTCAATTATATGAGGCAATGAAGAGAGAGAGAGAGAGAGAGAGAGAGAGAGAGAGAGAGAGAGAGAGAGAGAGAGAGAGAGAGAGATTTTTGCAGTGTCCTAAGTTCAGATTTTCGGCAAGGCATCTCTTCATTTCCATTAATTTCTCTTTGAGCTTAAATCAGCCATAGCTGATTCTCTTTTTTTAGGGTTTAACTCATTCGTCAGTATACTTTTGTTTACCGTCAAAATATACTTTAGTAAGAATTCAAAATATTATTGTCAAAAATGTAATTCTGTTTGGAAAAAACAACTAATGGTAACCAATTTAATTTGAAAATAAAATGTAGTTGAAACTAACTCTTTGCAGCTGATCTCCGTACTTCCGAGAATAATTCAAGTAAACGCCCTGGAGCTTAGAACTTAAAAAAAAAAAAAAAAAAAAAATATATATATATATATATATATATATATATATATATATATATATATATATATATATATATATATATATATATATATATATCAGGTCATTCCTTGCCGATGATATCAGTTTAATTTGAACTAAATCAGTCAGCTCCTGGCCGCTCCTTGCATGCTAGCAGTTGATAGCTTTATAACTGAAAATGATGCAAGTCAAACCCCTGCAGCTGACAACCTAATAGTTGAGAGCAATTCAAGTTAACAACTTGCAGGTCTTAGAAACTGGCTGTTTTAGATATTTGCCTGATTGAAATCTTCACCTGGCAGTACCTTGGACTGTGAGCGTCTTGAGCTTAGGTGAATATGATGGGATACTTTAGAGACCCAAATTGTTTTTTTTCACTTATTTCTTGCCAGATTTCCATTTCTGCAAATTTCTGCTTGGTGTTAACTTGTTATTCTTCATTCGCTTGGTTCATCTGCATTTTGCTATGGTATTTCATTTTGTTTCCAATTTTGCTTTTTCAGATTACTTATAATAATAATAATAATAATAATAATAATAATAATAATAATAATAATAATAATAATAATAATAATAATAATAATAATAATAATTTCTATCGGTATCAACTGTTTACAACGTTTTTTACTGGTCTGGAGTTATTATAATGTGCCGTACCTGAGCATGTTACTATTTGATATACAAGCGTCAAAACTCAAGCTTCATTATTTTTCCTGCGGCACACTAAATCTATTGGATCAATAAGACAATTTATAATTAAGACATTTATTATTGAAAGAACAGTGCTTTCATATGCAAAGTATTAATGAAAATAAATTCATGAGAATTCAGTTGAAACACACACACACACACACACACACATATATATATATATATATATATATATATATATATATATATATATATATATATATTTATATATATATATATATATATATATATATATATATATATATATATATATATATATATATATATATATATATATATATATATATATATATATATAGTCCACATGACAAGAGCAAATGTAGACATCCCTATTAGTGACTATATAAGATATATAAAAACAATCATTGTAAGTAAATGGCAAAATGTATTGAATGAAGAACCTGAAAATAATAAATTAAAAGAGATGAAATCCAGTGTTGGAAAATGGAGTTCATCATATCAGAGAGAGAGACACACACACAAGTAATTCTGATGTGTCTTCAAATAGACCATACTCGTTTGACACATGGACACTTCATAAACAGTCCATGTGGCCCTCCTCCCAAATGCCCAGATTGCAAAGTGTTGATAACTGTCGAACATGTATTGTGTGAATGTCCAGAATATAACCTGCAGCGATTATCAAATTTTGGAAATAGATAGTGAAGGAAATTTTGTCAGAATCTATTACATTTTCGGTAATACCAATTTTAATGTTCATGAGGAGCTGTGATTTAATTGATAAAATATAAAAAGCAAATAATAGAAATACAAAACTTTGAGGGGTCTAATGAATTTTAAAATAACTAAATTTTAGAAATGTAATAAATTTACATTAAATTTTAATATACCTTTTTAGAGAGTATACTGTATATGGAAATGTGAGTATGTATGTATTTATTGTGTGACTGTGTTCCAGTATGAGAGTGTGTGCCTCTGTGCAGTTTTTAATTTCATTTTCATTCATTCATCACTATATCGAATGACCTATTTGGTCCCAGTGCTGGGCTTCTAGCCTAGACCTGTTATTTCATCCAAATAATTTGGGCCAGCCCTATGAGAGCTGATAGTCAGCTCAGTGGTCTGGTTAAACTGCTTTGATAATCAGAATAATGGGGGAGAGAAAACTCCTACCAGGCGCGTCCCCTGGATGGCAGATGGGGGAGCCCCTATGAAACAGATTCTCAGAGCGCTGCCCTGAATGTAGCAAATAAGGGCCTGTGGACCAAACGACTGAGTCACTGGCATTATATTTAGTGATAGGTTAGGACAGGCCTAGCAAGCCGCCAACTGAAGTTTTATTGCTCTAGAAACTCAAGGGTCAGTTTCAGACGTATAAATAGGTGACGAAACTGGACTCGTCTTAGGAAAAACTGCAGGGACAAATTGAATGTTACTTTCAGATGCAGTAGCCTACCTTGAATGAAATACTGAATATGATGAACGAGAGAAAACTCGATTTATTAGGAATGGCTGAAACCAGGCATAGAGGTAAAAGCGCTGGTCAAGACTTGGGAGATGGATAAGTACTGATCTATTGTGGAGTACATGCTGGAATTAGAAAACGTGGTGTTGCTATGATTGTAGGCCCCAGACTTGGCCCCTGTATATATTAATTTTTTAGCAAACTATGTGCTGGCCTGTGAAAGGTATATTTGGGGCAGGTAGCATTTACGTTGACGTTGGAGGTTTCTGCAGTTAGATACAGCAGGTATCTGACACGTTCATTTGTGCCTTCTGATCATGGCCAAGATACGTGGAGACAGTGAGACAGATTTGTCAGATGGTATTGTTATTTCTCTTAAAACTAGAATTCTAAAATGATAGTGTTAGATTCTAAGCAATAGATGGCGTGGATATCTTTAGCAAACATCTTACCAATAGATGGCGCTGGTTGTGGATGTCATTCAGGAATCCTTGGTTTAGGTTGTTTACCTGGGTTTATTGTATAAAGTCATAAGCCACTACCTTAGGAACTACACAACCTTTCACATGGTAAGAAATTATCTTTTATACTATTTTATACTATTGTGCGAAGTGTTTGCTATTACTCATTATACTAGTGTTATTTACTGCTGTGCTATTATAATTGTTGCCTTTTAAGATGTTATTATGGTGTTACTCATATTTTGCAGACACCTAATCTGCGGCAATGATTGACATATGATACCTAATCTGCGGCAGTGATTGACCTATGATACCTAATCTATGGCAGTGAATTGGCCTATGATACTTGGCACATGGCAGTGAACTGGCCTATGACACAGAACCTATAATAGCGACCCAGGCTATGGCTATGTTTGATGTGGCGGGACCGTGCATGGGGGATGTGACTACTAGCCTGGATTTCTTACTGATGCACTGAAGACTTTGTTATTAGACACACGAATCCGGTTCTTCCTTTTGTGTCAACGTAGCCATAATCAAGAGTTGCATTGCTGATTGGTGTACTAAAACAACCATTCTCGCTGATCTGGAACCATGTTACCTATTTTCAATCCTTATTGTTATTATGCACATGATTAAGCCATCTTGGTCATCCATTGTATTTTGTTATTTTCACTTATTTTTCAGTTTCTTCTTAGTATTTGTCAATTAATGTTAATAAATTCATTTTTGTAATAATCTTATTATTTTCTAGTAATTATCCAGGTGTAGGTACCAAGCGCCTATTACCTTCCATCTTAATTTACCATCAAGAAGCATTGTGATCCTTCGAACACTGAACCGGTGTCGTCACACTTCCAGGGAGGGGTTAAGTGAGTGTGTGCATATGTGGGCTCTCTAATGTGTATATTATCAAGGGACCATACAATAGCTATTCACTTCGATTTGCAGCTGGGTGTGATTCGCTCTTTGTGCAGTGTTAGTGGATAAGAACAGCCATTGTGGGAAACGGTTACATGCAGCCATAGAAGTAAGATAACTCATTAACACTTATATTTTTTCCAGACATTATGCGGAACACCCACCTTGTGTTGCAGTGAAACTCCTCTGTTCTCCATTATGCATTCCTCCGTTTTGTTCTCCATTGTGCTTTTTTCTGTTCAAGTATCTATTTCTTTTTCATACACCATTAATATATGATATGTTTCTTGTAACAGGAATTCTGGGTTCGTCCTATGAGGACGAATATTTTGGAAGTGGTGTTCTTTTAACATACTCTATGACATTTATTCTGGTCTAGAATAATTATGGCCTTTTTATTTTGTTTGGCGGCCAGGGTGTTAGTCACTAGTATTGGTTGGTCTAGAATCATTAATTCGATTGATCGTGAGTCTGAATTTCCTATAGTTATGATTTCCATTCTTAGGGGGTGTGAGACACTCCATTTCATGATCGTAACTTTTGCTGAAATACTTTCGTTAAATTTGCAAATAAAGTCTAGTTTTGTATCTCGGCATTTTATTCCAGTAGGCCTTTGTTTGATGATAGATTCAGTGAGAGGAGTCGACGAGGGAGAATGAATGTGCTGACCCAATGCTGGCCATTGCTACCAGAGACTCTTAGGGCTGTAAGATGATTTAACACTGTTCTTAAGACAGACGTAGAAAAGAGGTTATGACCCTATCTGACCTTGTTCCAGGGCCTAACATATATAAAAAATAGTCAGTGACCGAAAGACTTCTGAGTTGCACAATTAGGATAAAGAATAAAAACTATAATGTACATCAGATCTATGCCCCACAACAAGGCCACACACAAGAAGAGAAAGATAACTTCATGGAGCTTTTGGATTTACATCTGGAGGAACAAACTGAGGGCATTAGTTTAATGCTAGGGGATTTTAATGCCAGAGTTGGCTGTGACAGAAGAGGAATAGAAAATGTAATAGGTCCATTTAAAGAGGAATCAAGAAACAATGAAGGTGAAAACCTAATAGATTTCTGCATGAGAAATAAAAAAGATCATGAATGGCTTCTTCAAACACCAGGATTCACACAGGTATACAAGATATCGATGGAATCAAACAACTGGGCAGTTTGATCAGAGATCAGTCATTGACTATGTGGTCACATCAGATAAAAGGGTCGTACAAAATGTAAAATTGTTGCCAGGAGTTTCTCTTGACTCTGATCATAGATTGGTGATAAGAAAAATTAACGTTCCTTCTGTAAGTGCTCAGAAAACAGAGAAAAGAAAAGTTATAAAAACAGAAAACCTAAAAGATCCAGATATTAAGATGAGATTTCAAAGCAAGTTGATTGAGAAACTGCAGCAGTTGGAGCAACGAGAATGGGAAGCACTAAAAGAAAACGCCTTGGAAGTTGGAAAGGAAGAACTTGGCTGTAGGTATGTGGGAGGCATTATAGGAAAAGGCGAACAGTTTGGTGGAACGAAGCTGTAAAAGAAGCAGTAAAAATGAAAAATAAGAAACACAGGAAATGGATGAAACAAAGAAACCAGCAGACGAGAGAAGAATATGTATTCTTTAGAAATCAAGCAGAAGAAATTAAGAGATCACAAATTAATGCATGGATTGAACTAGGAAGTGAATTGATGGATGATTTGAAGAACAGTAAGAAAAAGATATTTGCTGTTGCAAAACCCTACAGGAAGGATAAAACAAAACAATATGATATAAAAGACGAATATGGGAACATCATTGGCATTGCTGAAGACCTTAACAAAAAATGGACCAACTATTTCAGCGACTAACTGAACATAACATCGGAAGACAGAAATGAAGAAGAATCTATCTTTCAGTTTGATAGAGAAAATAGGGAAGATGTGTTTACGTATCAAGAGTTTAATAATGCTTTGAGAGAGATGAAAAATGGAAAAAGCCCTGGGTATGATAACATACCAATTAAATTATTTAAAGAGGGAGGAGGTCTGGTAAAACAGATACTATATATATGATTTAATTCAATTATTTTGGCTAGAGAGTGAAGCACAGAAGATTGGGGAAGACATATTATTGTGCCACTTTTCAAAGGTAAAGGTGATTCTGCTAAGTGCAAAAACTGTATAGGTATAACGCTCATATGTCGTGCAGCAAAACTCTATGAGAGAATTTTAGAAAAGAGAGCACATCGTATCATCGAACCTCATTTAGGTGAAGAACAACATAGACACAGAAAGGATAGAAGCACATCAGATCTCATATTCACCCTGAGACTTGTCATAGAAAAATCATTGGAATACAATAGGCCACTGTATATAGCTTTTATTGACCTAGAAAAAGCATTTGACTCAGTACCTAGAAACAAATTCTGGAGATGTTTTGGGAGAGGTGTATGGACTGGATGGTAGGCTGGGGGCTGCAATCAAGAGCACATACGAACCATGCGTAAACAATGTAAGGACCGGATACAAAAAATGATAAATGGTTTAGTGTAACAACAGGTGTCAAACAGGGATGTGAATTTACTCCACTCTTGTTCATCGCTTACATTGACATAGTTATAAAGGACTTTAAAGGAAGAATTAACATTACAGGAGACATTATGCTGTTTGCAGATGATATGGCTTTTTGGACATATGACCAAGAGGAATTAGAAGGAGCACTGTTATGCATAAATGATTGTTTAACAGAAGCGGGACTAAGAATGAATATAGAAAAAACGGAAGTTTTAACAGTCAGCAAACAACCTCAAGCACCAACAAACATCATGATAAGCAACACAGTGATAAAGGACACCGACTTATTCAAATATCTAGAATGTGTGTTTACAAATAAGGGCGATAAAAACAGAGAGGAAATAACTGAAAGAATAAAGAAATATAACAGATGCTCTGGAGCTCTCTATCCAATGATGAGAGATGCGTGTGTACCGAGAGAAATAAAGAAAGCTACATTCGAGGGATTGTTAACACCAATAATGACATACGGATCGAAGAGCTAGACAATGACAAGTAAAGACAGAAGTAGGGTCCGAACCTCAGAGATGAAAAGCCTGAGAACAATAATAAACAACACAAGGAGAGATAGGATGAGAAATGAGAATGTTAGGAGAATAGCAGGAGTGGCACCTGTGATGAACAAGGTTAGGAAGGGACAGCTGAGATGGCTGGGTCATCTAATGAGAATGAATGAAAATAGAATTGCAAAGAAAAGATAGAACCGGATACCTGAAGGAAGGAGATCCAGAGGTAGATCTCGTAAGCGCTGGAAGGATGAGGTGGAGGGATCCTGACAAAGCACAACATGTCAACAATCGAAGTGCTTAGAAGAGATGGAATATTTGAAGACAGAAGAGATTGGAGAATACGACTAACCCACTGGCAGGCTGAAAGCCTACCTGGTAGTGGAAGTGAATATATATATATATATATATATATATATATATATATATATATATATATATATATATATATATACATATATATATATATATATATATATATATGTATGTATATGTATATATATATATATATATATATATATATATATATATATATATATACATACATATATATATATATATATATATATATATATATATATATATATATATATATATATATATATATATATATATGTATATGTATATGTATATGTATATGTATATATATATATACGTATATATATATGTATATATATATATATATATATATAAAATATATATATATATATATATATATATATATATATATATATATATACATACATATATATATATATATATATATATATATATGTATATATATATATATATATATATATATATATATATATATATACATATATATATATATACATATATATATATATATATATATATATGTATATGTATATGTATATGTATATGTATATGTATATGTATATGTATATGTATATGTATATGTATATGTATATATATATACGTATATATATATGTATATATATGTATATATATAAATATATATATATATATATATATATATATATATATATATATATATATATATATATATATATATATACATATATATATATACATATATATATATACATATATATATATATATATGTATGTATATATATATATATATATATATACATATATATATATATATATATATATATATATATATATATATATATATATATATATATATATATATATATATATATATATATATATATATATATATATATATGTATATATATATATATATATATATATATACATATATATATATATATATATATATATATATATATATATATATATATATATATATATATATATATATACATACATATATATATATATATATATATATATATATATATATATATATATATATATATATATATATATGTATATATATATGTATGTATATGTATATATATATATATAAATAAATATATATATATATATATATATATATATATATATATATATATATATATATATATGTATATATATATGTATATATATATGTATATATATATGTATATATATATATGTATATATATAAATATATATATATATATATATATATATATATATATATATATATATATATATATATATATATATATATATATATATATATATATACAAGAATGCTATTCTCAGTATAAATAAAATTTTTAATGGGAAGACAGAAAGTAATATACTTCAAATTAATGAAAAAGAGTTAATATTAAGACAAATATAGTGCAAACACAATATAATTTACAGTAAACAAAAACTCTTATTGGTAATTAAAGCAATTTGCAATCGAGTTCTCAAAATTTTCTTTGAAATGGTAAATTACTGCGTCTCTTCATGAGTTTAAAGTCTCCTTTCAGTAAAGATAATGCCTCTGGACTTAAATCCAGGTTTATTCTAGCAGAAAAAATCTGTGAATTTTTAATTGTTGTAATCAATGGATCGCTGTTTACCAAAAGTTGATGCATTTGATCTGTCATAGTTGCCAAGTCTCGCATTCCTAATATGCTTATTCAAAGCCTCTTGGGTTGCCTCTGGATAAAATCCAATAGGAAAGATGAACTTCTTATCGCGTCTTTGCTATGTAGAAGAACCCTATGGAGAGAGGGTGTCATATAATACCAAGGGTATATGCTAATGTACTGTAATGGTTAGCTGTGTCCAAACAAAATTTGTCGAATTTCGCAACACTAATTTCCTCTTTCGAAAAAATAACTTGAAGTATTACACAAAATCTTCTACTCAAATCACAATCCACACCAGTTATTTCTGAAAATGTGTCACTATTTTAGCAACACAAGCAGTATTGCCATCATTTGTACTGCCGGTGCAAACTTTCGGTGGTCTACTACCAACCGAAGTTCACTCCTCATCTTTGTTTGAATTTCTCTCCTCCGTTGCTGGACGTTTTCTTTGCATCAGAGGTCCTAGCTTACCATTTTTTTTATATTCATTGTATATCCTAAATGAAGAATACTGATGTGTTTTGAGCTAACTACTGCAATGTTGTTCATCTCGGTTGGCTTAGCACCGCCAATGTTGCAACACTGAGTTGATGTTGTTTCAGTTAAACTATTAATTGCTTTTCCATCAACCATGGTTAATTTTAGGTCATAATCTATGTTAACTTTTATCAGTCTGTCACCCAATGGAAGATCATGAGAGATTGTAGAAATTTCTTGAATTAGGGAATCAATGTAACTTTCTTCTCTCCTGCATATTTCGGCTGTCTCTGTAACATACTGCAAACGTAGTGGTCTGCAATAATGTGTACTTGAGGGAAACTTGTTTTCCCACACAACATTACCTTCAATCTTCAGTAAAAGATATAAAAAATATAAATACCGAATAAACTTTCTTCGTTCTTCATAGCTTCTTCTAAATCAGTATTTCTATAACATTGCACATATATTATCTGACTAGATGCACCATCAAATCCCCATTTACAAAAAAGGGTTCCAGTTAAATCGTGGGTATTGATTGTTAGATGCTCTGAGTTTGTCTTTGACACCTGTACAAGTCTGGAAGTAGTGTGAGACAAAGGACTTTTTAATGAACACTCCGCACTCATTTCTGTTACAGTCATTTCCTCTGGGTCACATTTCTTTTTTGCATTTACAGTATCTTTAGAGGCAGGAAGTATTTTTACTCCATGGTTCATCGAAGACCTTCTCCATACGCAATAACTACGGTAATTGATATTAGCTTTAACAAATAATGTAAGGGCTCTTTCACTACTATATTCTGTCAGACTCGGCTTTTCAAGTGCTTTTTTAAGTTTACTTGGTCTCCCAGGTGAGTCTGTAGCTTGTTTCATGATGAATGCGAAGTCTTACTTTTCAGCACTACCAAGCACAGATCTAGATGTAGCTGAGACAAGAAGTTCACCCAAACTAGATGCTTAGCTGACGAAATATATATAAAAAATAAATACAAAATTTCAATCCTCTGCCCTTATTAGATTACATAATCACAAGAGAGAGAGAGAGAGAGAGAGAGAGAGAGAGAGAGAGAGAGAGAGAGAGAGAGAGAGAGAGAGAGAGGATGGGGGTTAACACAGTATTTATAACTTCAAATAACCTGGCTGATTTTGTTAAGTTTTAACAATGCGAAAAATCTAACTCTGACCATATATAGTAGCATCATGAGACTACAAAACATGATGACCCTAGTTCAAGCTCACGTACAACAGAATTCTTATCCCATACCATTCAGCTGAGTCAACATATTGCAAATTAGAGCAAACATGAACAAGTTTTTTTGTAACATAAATTTAATTTAGACATGTTTTCCAATCAAATGACCTAAAAATTACGTTCCCACAATTTCCCTGGACTTTAGTTTCCCATGATAAATTTTTTTATGATGATTATTTTGACCAAATCACTAAAAGAATAAGTAAAGTGTCTCATTAAGTTGACAAATGTTTTACCAATAAGAATAGCTATTTTCATATTCTGAATCGGTATTTCATCTTACTTTTCACTTATTAATTGTTTCCTACGAGACTAAAGTCTTATATGAAATATGTTGAAAATGCGGCAAAATTATGAATTTTTTAAAAGTGTAACTTTTGGCATATGTCAAACATACATTTGTCTGCTGCGAGAGCTTTTAAGCATAGAAAACATTAGTAAGACCCCTGAACTAGCATTATGAGTTGGAATGACCATCAATATGAAAAAGTTTTTTTTTTTTTTTTTGGTTTTTGGCCACCTTTGTCTCATTTGGCTACACTGTGCGATGTGGGGTTAACTGCCGTCGTTTCGCTCTTCCCACCCAAGCCTACTTTGGTCTCGTCTGGAAATAACAAAAGCTTCCCAGTACACAGGTCAAAGGACAGTAGGTTTTAGGAACAATATATTTAAGGTCTGTCCTAGCAAAACCTATCCCTTTTTTAGGACACTGAGCTAAAATTCCCCCCCGTCGGTCCGCTGGCTATCTTAGTTTGAAAACAACATCTGGTTCTCCATCCTTACTCTTTCTCATGCGAGCAATCTGCATTGTCTGCCTAGCTTTAATAGAACTTAATTCATTATTCTACTAGGAGGCAAGGAAGGGAGGTCGAACAGCAAATATTTATAATACACACACACACACACATTATATATATATATATATATATATATATATATATATATATATATATATATATATATATATATATATATATATATATATATATATATATATATATATATATATATATATATATATATATATATATATATATATATATATATATATATGTGTGTATATATTTATGTGTATACTAGCTGACCAACCCGGGACTACCTGGGAAAACTCTGAATGACACACTACATGTAGGGGAAGGAAAAGGGAGAGGGGGGGAAGGCAAGAAGGAAAAGGGAAGGGGGAGGGTGAAGGAGAAGGAGAATGAGAAGGGAGAGGTGGAGGGGTTTGTGTTGAAGGTCCGACTAACAGTTCTACTTTTTTCATGCAACGTTCACCCTTCGAACAGCTGTGGGTGAACTGACAGGTATTGCTATGGTGATTGTCCCTTTTATCCAGGTACTAGCTGACCAACCCGGCACTGCCCGGGTAAACTCTGAATGAAAAGCGATAAACTCTCTCTCTCTCTCTCAACTATCCATCACTTTTTCCCTCTTTCTCCTCCCTAACACCATCTCTCTCTTTATGGGATGTGGTTGGCACACTAAACAATCGACTAACTTCCTGTGTAAAATAGGCATCAAAGTGTTTTAAGAAAATGTTCTGTATTTGTATATATATATATATATATATATAAATACACATATACACACATATATATATATATATATATATATATATATATATATATATAAACACACATATATATATGTATATATATATATATATATATATATATATATATATATATATATATATATATATATATATATATATATATATATATATATATATATATATATATACAGCGTGGGGCAAACATCTTCGCCTTAAATGTTTTCACACAAAAAGAAGCAATGTTGTTTTGAGTAAGCTTCATGTTTTCTTTTGTCAGTGCACTGTATAAAATGAATTAAACTCAAGTCGGACAGAAGCTGTACCGCCTCAAAGTCGGACTGATGAGTCAGTTTCCCTAACTCTAAAATGTTTTTGTCCTTCCCTAATTACATGTTTTCTGTCTTGAACCCTTTCATGAACGTCATGACACAATTGCCTTCGCTTTCTTCTCCAGAGTTGTACTGTTTTTCTTGTAAATATTTACCAGCCAGTCAACTTGGCTTTTTCAATTTCTTCTATTAGAGCCTACCTTTCACACACATAGGGCTTCTCGTCTTTGGCAACTTACTTTTAAAGTTATCATCTATTAATCTTTCGAATATCAATCAATGAAAAATCTTGAAATAAATGTGAAGTAAAGTTAATTTACAAAACACATAGATTATACGTCACTACAAGTTCCCGTTGTGTGCACCAAAATAGTGACTGCTAATCGACCAGAAAGCAATGGGACAAAAGTAAATTAAATGTCCTGCTCAGTGAAGGGAAAATGTTAAAACATCATTGAATAAGGAAATAATGATGGAGCATATCACTGTGAGTAAATCTGATATTTCTAATCCCACGATTTATGCAGCTGGTATGGTTTTGGAGAACAACATGGCACCTATGAACAAAGCCTGAGGGAAAGAAAGGATTTTTATAGAGTTTGGTTGAAGTGAGTAGGCCAGGGGTTCCAAAACTGGGGTACATGTACCCCCAGGGGTACATTTGCACGTTTCAGGGGGTACATTTGGTCTGAAGAAAATAATTACTACTGTACAATACATGGTGTTGTAATCTGCACTCAGATTGCACTTTTCTCAATTTCCTCGTGTTGATTAGCACAACTTTTATGTAATCTACACATGCAGACTCCATAAATTTAAAATATCAAAATATTCAAATGTTCTTTTTTAATATTAAGCTTAATTTTTAGTGTTAGGGGTACATGGGAACCTATAAAAAAGCCCAAGGGGTACCGAAGAACATAAAGTTTGGGAACCTCTGGAGTAGGCTATGTAAGATTACGCTTTTTCCTTTATAAATAGCCATTCATTTTTGAACTTGCTGAGTGCTCATTAAAATATGTCTTCTTAACACTCGTTTAAATAAATCTCACAAAAATTGTAAGCTAAGTCTCTGGTTTGGTTAGCTTTAGCTGTGAACATCCCATGATAAGAGATGATTGTTACGATAACGCCGAAACGAAATTCTTGGATAAAGATGTTCGAGAGGTCATAGATTAGATTAAATTAGGCTTATTCAAGTCTACTTCCTTCATTTTCATAAAAAAAAAATATCCAATTATTTTGATTTTTATATTTTTTATTGCTCGGCCCTTCAGTATAGTTGCAGAAACATTATTAGTATTATTATCATAATAATACGGCAAAGTAAAGACTTGTAACAACCCCGTACGCCTCTTCAAGTTAGACTTTCACTCTTCCATACCAGGAACCAGGAACCCAGGATCAATACTCTCAGGTCATCGGCAGAAATCCTTCGGGGGAAAAAGGACTAAACCTCCCCACCCCCACCCCTGAGTACGTCATCGTAGGTGTCCGTAACGGAGCAACCAACTTCATCCTAAAGAGTGTCAACGCCGGTGACCAGACCACCCGAACTAGGGTATTCCATAACATACCTTTAAACCCATCCTTTAGAAAACTTACTTTAGGAGGCCCTTTCATCACCCACCGGGGACACAATTATCAACACATACCGACTTGGTAGCTTTGGTTTCTTCTCGGCTTTCTCTTCGCCGACTTTTATTTTGGGGTGATCGAGGAGCAATTCTTCTGTCTACATGCACCCGTCGTGTATGTACAGTACGTAGACGACATTCTGCGCATGTCAGACGTGAACGCAATTTGGTCATCTGTTTTTGTTTTGGCATCGTAAGTGCCGTACCACCGATTTTCTCACTCCGTCAACAAAATTGGAGATTTGTTTGACGTCGGGAATTTCATGCTAAATAAAAAAAAAGTATTCGTTTGACGGGGCCTTTTAGGAGGACTCGCTTCTTACTCTGAAAAAAAAAAAAAAAAAAAAATCTTGGAGTGAAAATGAATGTTGGAAGTACAAAGGTTCTCGGGCTTATGAAGTACATCTCTCTCTCTCTCTGACTTCTTCTTTTACCTCATATAATCTCCCAATCATTTCTCTCTCTCTCTCTCTCTCTCGCTTTCTTCCCAGTAGGTTCTGCTTCGTCAGTAACCACAAAAGAAAGGCGATTGATCTTCGCCACCATGAAAAGGTTATCGATTTCCGATTAATGGGGTTTTAAGATCAAAGCTTTTTCCGGACTGACTTCTACATCTTATACTTAGCTCTCACCTTTCATTCAATACAAATGCTTGTATTGCAAGTTACCTTTTATTGACCTGTTTGGTAGTGTCTTTATAATACATAAATATGTATATTTACAAATGTAAAGCCAAAAATATAATTTAATATCCAATTTATACCTCGGGAATAACTTACTCCCAAGGGGAATGATAATTGATAAGTGCTTCGTCACCAGTTGGATTCGAACCGCTGCCTGGTTTAGAAACAACGACGCCACGAAGCACTTATCAATTATAATTCCTCTTGGATATTAAACGGTATTTGCCGCTTAATATTTGTGAATATAAATAATGTCATGATTCCATTTACTTTCTTTATTTGCAGTACTTTCTCTTTAGGAGGTCTTTTTGTTCAGAACTGTTATGATTCCGTCACAATCTCTATATCTTTGTATATTTAATAATCCCCTGCCCCGCTTTTCCTGGTACAACAGTATTTTATAAATGTTCATGGAGAAAGTTATACAAGGGCGTCAAAACTTCTGCTCAACGGCAAATTGTAAGATACCAACACTAACAACAGTTGTAAAACCTATCAGTCAAGAATCTGGGGGTCATTTGAACAAAAGTAAGTATCAGGTGTTTTGTTGATTTTTAAAATGGTGCGCCTTGGGGCATTTGAAAGAGGTAGTCTTAAATTTGACCTGTGGTGAGTGTAGCCCTTTTGTGACAACATCGCTCCAAAATTATGAGATAGGACAAACATAAAATGTTGTTTCTGACAGGATATTCTATGCAGAACCGGGATATCTTTGCCAGCATAATTGTTATTGAACTCTCTCAGTCATGCAGGATTCATGGAAATTGGGTTATTTTTGAAGTCAGTTGGGAACAATCACAAGACCTCCAGTTTCACAGAAAAATCAGATATCTTTGCAATTAAATATTTTGTTTTCCCCCGCATCTATAAAGAAACACAAAAATACACCCTAGCTCAAACTAGGGTCATCTGAACATTCCTGAAATAGTTTTGATTCAATTTGATACTCCTCAGTGGTTGTGACATTTTTTCAACATAATGCTGTCTTTGAGAAGTTACAGGCTCGGTTATTTCTCTCACACAGGATAGCAAAATAGTGACCAAAGTTAATTTACTAAACATATAAACCAATCTTTAGTGAAAATTGCAGGGACTAGTCAAAGTCTAGGCTCAGTCTTTATTTGAAGATGCATTATTGACGGGCACCTCATTATCATCACTACACACTGTCACTGTACTCCTCTACACTGACACGGTTGCGATCTATGGCCCATCAAACCAGACAACCCACAATTTGTTATCTTCAACTATCAATCCATGACTACTGGTCAGAGAGTGCTTCATTCCTGCAAAGCAAAACCACATTATTTATACTTTAGAGCTTCTTTTCAAGCACTGCTCTGTAGGAAGGCAGGCAACATGTATCAGAGGATTTAATTTTCTCCAAGATTTGGCCAGGTTTAGGTGGTGAATAGATCTTCCTAAAGAGGTGATATCAAGTGTCATGTCATGAACTATGTATATTGCACAAACTTTTCAACTGTGGTTGGTACCTCGCCACCAAAAAAACTGGAGATACACAGCTTGCTTAATTTTACAGCAAATTATGTCTTCTACTATTAAGTGAAAGGCCCTTGATTTGCTCTTTCAAAAGATTGAGTTGTATAATCACAGCCAGTGAATAGTATTAACAATAAGTAATGTTTCACACATAACTGGTGTAAGATCTAATGAAATAGTAAAGATGTCTATGGAACACCTGTCATCCTAGCTCCTACCACCATCTGTCTACAGAGTTGCACCGATCTGCACTGTGTGATAGATGTGCAGGAAAAAGATATCTGGGCCATCACTCTGAACAACTACCATTTTGGGGGCTTTAGGGTCTAGTTTTGTCCTTGTTTAGTTGTATATTTGAAAGAAGACTGATCCTAAAGAAGTAAACTTTGTTGCCCTTCCATACAAATAAATAGTCTGGGGACATCTATTCTCATGTGAGGAAGTTCAACAGCTAATTTTTTAACATACTTGATTGTAATGCCCCATGGAAGTTAACTGACCATTGTCTAGATGGCTCTGTAACTTTGTATATAGAATGGGGTTCCTTACATTCCTCATGCTTATGTCCCTTAATGGGTGGCCTTTTGCCATGCTTGTCACACACAAGATGCACTTCTGCTGCATAGAAGCGGGCTTACTAGAGAATGGTCTTAGCTAAACCAGCAAAGGTTGCATTGAGGCTTGAAAAGGTGGACTTGAAGAATATGATATCAAAAAGTTACACATCTATAGTGACAGCTTCTCTGTTATTAGCTGTCCTAGCCTCAGTTTCATTACCAAGCTGAAGTGACAGAGAACACTGCATAGGAGTCAGAGGCCCACATTCTATGAAACAGACATATACACCAACTGACTTAACAATTCTCTGGTGCATCTCTCTCTCTCTCTCTCTCTCTCTCTCTCTCTCTCTCTCTCTCTCTCTCTCTCTCTCTCATTATAGTCCTTGCTGGTGACTTTAACTTTCACTGCATCATTAACAAACATCTGCCCCTGATTTTGATTGCTTTCTTAACCTTTCAGGATCATTTTAACACACACACACACGCACATACACCCACTCCTGGTATCAATGAGCACCTTTTCTTAACTATCTGTAGCAGGCCATTCTTCATCTCATCTGAGGCTGCCTTTCCAATTGTTAAACAATAAAGCTGGTCATCAGATAATGTACAGGAATCAGGTCCATTTATGATGACGGTTTTATGGCTTGGTGAGCCTTTTTTGATATTACGAGGTCTAGCTATACAAAAGGGTAGTAACTTTATTGCCATGAATAGATCTAGAAACAGCCCACCTCTTTCTCATGTTGATATTTTTTATGAATGCTGCTGTAACCCCATGCCATACATGAGACATCATTATGGATCATCTGTTATAATGTCATGTCAATACTATTTTAAAAAAACTAGTTCAATGTATAGTGAAAAGAGAGAGCGCCTTAGTAAAAAATGTGACATATTCCTTCATGAGTGTACTTAATGATAATCAGGTTCAGGTGGTAGCTTGTCATCCATCTTACATAATTTTGATGGCATATGGTGAAGAAAACCGAACACTTGTGGTCAAGTGCACATATGAAATAGAATACATCATTTGTTCTACACTCCAGTCTAACTAGACAGAGATGACCAAGCTCAACACAAATGAACCAGAGCATGGGCTTTTCTCTATGGTCTCTTAGGAATGCATGGATCTGTGCAGATCAACTAAGTTTAGAATAAAAATTGTATAATTATTGTAAATGCAGGATGCAAATACTCATACTGTTAGTAAATGCTTTTCTAAACGGATCCATGTTAGAGGCAAGTTCAGCAGCAGAACAGAGTGCAGCAGCCAGAAGACTCTACGTATAACCTAATGAACAAAAATGTGCCCTGAAAATGGGAAAGTTACCAAACCAGGTTAATGTATAACTAAATTCAAGGAACTCCTGTGCTTATCTCTCTAGTGCAGGGTTTGCACTTGCCAAGGCATAGTAGATAATGGCATATTTTTATTCACACAGGCTAATTTCAATGGCCTTCCAAGGATGTTCCTCACAACACCCAGTCTTTAGGAAGAAGTTCAATTTATTTCCTGTTGCCAACTACCTGTTGCAGCAAGCTGTCATTGCACAGAAAGGAATTCCTCTTGTGCCACATTGGTATTGTCTGTTATATGAAAAGATATCACCCAAGATATTCTCTTGGTCCATTCAAGGCTGACAGTATAATGGTCTTCTGTGTAGACCTCATAACTAAAACTCAACAGTGATGGTTGAAGCTTGTATGGCACAATGATTCCTGGAGCTTCATCTTGCCTTTGCTGCATGGTCTACTTTTCTGAGACTCTTCCTCATAACTTACAGGTTCCTCAAAAATGACTGGCTTTGGAGTTTTACTCTGGTAAGAGATACCAAAAGTATCATGAAGTGTGTCTTTTCCCAAGGATATTTCATTTCATTGTAGTTATCACAAGCATAACCAGCTGGCAAACCTGCTGGATGCAGCAGTATGTAAGACTGGTCTCAGTCCTCCTGCAATATTATAGGATATAGTGTCTAAGTCAGTTTAATATTTCAATGATTCTCCAACTCCCTGGCAAGCTTTTCACCCCATCCCCTCTCATACATAGATGTTTTGAGGGTTCTGCTTTGCCTTCGCTCATGTAAAGTAGAACATCCTGTGAGTAGAGTAATATATGAAAGACAAATGAAAAAGAAAGTTCAATTTAAATTGCAAAAACATATAAAAATAAATACAATCAAACTAGATGTTTGGCATCAAATGTCAAAGATACCCAAACCCCTTCTGCCTTTGTATTGTACAGCCGTATTCATAGGTGATGTAACATGACTGCATATGATTTGTCTTTTAGCTAAATGCAAAAACACATTTGTTTTATAAAGATAAGGCCATAGTATGTGTCATAAGAGAGAAATCATATATATATATATATATATATATATATATATATATATATATATATATATATATAGATAGATAGATATATATATATATATATATATATATATATATATATATATATATATATATATATATATATATATATATATATATATCAAAACTATAAGAAATGTTACTAATAGCAAAATTTGGGAAAAACAGTGGCAGAACACTTCCAAAACTTTTGCTCATCCTGTGCAGATGCGTTTGACAAGAAAAGACTTCATCAAACCTGGGTTCAAATGTTAAAATAATAAAAAAAAAATTGTTTGAATTTCATAACATTGATATTGCGAGCATTGCAACCATACAATTTTAAATAGTCCTATTTGATTATTTTTATGCCTCAATGCTGAAATAAAGATAAATAAATATATAAGAAAGTATATCTGTAGCTAAAACGCATCAACGATGGGTGGGCAGGGCTTGTGTGATGCAACCAATTGAGTGGTGGCAACATGAACCAGCTGGAATATAGGTTTACAATGTGCAGACACTGAAATGATCTTGAAAATATTTATTCTATATTTGTTATAGGAATATGTGGATTTTCATAGAAATTTAAATTATATGTTTTACTTGTTAACCACTTAAAAAAATAATGGTTTACTAGTAAATACTCGTCTTTGCAATTGCACTTTTGTTAATGCCAAAATTTTGTTCCTAGGCCTAAGCTTGTTAGTTTTCTTACATATTAAAAATAGTTTGAACATAGCCTAAAACTCCAAAATTCAAAGAAATCTTTTTGTAATTCATATTTCTGTTGAAATTTTTGTTATGAGCTTATTAGGCCTACTGTTATATCTTGTGGAAGTAGTTACAATGACCACTTTGTAGCAAGTTGAGCATGCTGGTTTACGGCACTGCTTACCTTATCACACTGTGCTTTGTGCTAAGCAATGTAAGAAAAAATTAATTCATGTCACTCAGGTCACTGCTTATACCACTGCATAAAAGAGATCATATTTATATACCCATAGGAAAAATAGTAATAGCTGTGAATTCGCAAACATTTCCAGTGTATGACATTGGAATTGCAAAAAAAATAAAAAAAAGCTTAACACTACTTTGCAACTTGTATGTTGATTTTGGACGATACAAAAAGAATCATGTTGCATTATGTTTGAGCATGCCTGTACAACTTATTTTTTATGAATCCATGAACCCTTAGATTTATTAAAACAGCCTTACTATCTTTAATATTCCCAATGTAGAACACATAATATATACCACAACACTAGATTACCTCCATACCAGCACTCGTGACTGTTGCGCCATTTAGCAAGTATTTTATGAATTAATCAGGGGCAGCATCCAAAAAAAAAAAAAAAAAGACATCTTTCATTATCAAACGGAACCAAACCTTTTTGCTAAACTGCCCAGATGACCCTAATTGGATCAATGGTTGTTTGTGTTTACCTATCAGAGACTGGGCTAGTAAGAGCTTTAGTCTTAAAAATTTTCAGTTTTTATGAGCTTGGAGGTTTTTAGAATGACCCAGCCGACCTCAGTAATTATCTATTTTGCTTAAATGTTATCTCTCTGAAACACAATGTCAAGCATTTGGCGTATTTATCACTGTTTTGCACTGAATATCTTGTCAGAAAGAGCCCTTTATCTTAGCCCTACCACATAATTTTGAAGCAGTGGATGACACAAAACATAAAAAAAGATTACTGCTGGCCATAAAACCACTGGTAAAACTTAGGACTGTTGACTGATGGCACATTGTGACTAGCAGTCTAAGAAGGATTAATTCAGCATAACATTATTACACTGATTTAATAAATTTTCAGCAGATCATATGTTAAAAGGGACAATTCCCACTGTTTTAGATGAAGTGGAGAGTTTGCCACACCACCTGATAGACACCGGTTATATAAACAAAATAATCACCATGGTCAGAATAGTAAATCAAAGTTGCTTATTTCACGGAAATATTTGCTTTATTCACAAGCTGACCTTAAATTTTTGGAAGTCTGTTTAACAGGTAAATGGTATTTTTGTCTTGTTCTATCAGACAATGCGTGCTCATCCAGTATTTTACCTCAGTTTTCACTTCTTTTTTTTTATCACGCTTTCTCTTGTCCTCTAATTACTCCTATCTATCGAGCTACTGGTCATCAGCCACTCATCTGGATACATTTTGGAACTTTCCTTTCTAACAAACATTTTCTGCCAAACGTAAGCACTGGAAGAATTAACTTACAGATAGCTTTCTTGGCAGCAACAAAAGAATCAGCCATAAGTCCATAATTCAGTAACTGAAAAACTCAGGCAACCAAAGTACTTGAAAGAGTGTAAGCCCAAAGGAATAGGCTTGATGGCACTCCACTGTAAGGGTAATATCTCATCCATTCTTGTTTTTGAATTCACAAGATTTGGTAGTTAGGGTGGGGAATGGTGGACAATGCTGAGGGGAAATTCTTGACAAATACCATTTAACAGTTCCATCATCACAAAGGCTACTGTATTGAGGTCTGGCCTTTCACAAGTCTCAGCCTCTAAGGTTTATGACCATGGCAATGTATGCATGATGAAAATATTGCCATTAACAAGGTTTTCATTCATTTTTAAAGTTACTTCTTGTTATACCAGTTACTGATTAAACTTATCACGATCAATTACTGTCAAGGGCAATTATAAGTAATGAAGTGGATCTGCCTTGGCATGAACTCGAATCTGTGTCTTTTGATTTTGATACAGCGACAGGCAGTTGATTTATCCTATCATCTACCAAGAGAAATATAGGTTGATTTCGTATCTTTGTACTGTACAGTACTACATGCTCCTGGCAGGGTTAGAAGTACTCACCATTTGCAGTTTTTCATGTGTGTAAATTATTGCCAAGGTAAAGTAAATCTGACATCATGTTATCTCTAAGTTACGTACTGAGCAATCAGCTATTATTTAGAAGAGATGGTTAGATTTTGATTCTGAGCACTGAACCTAAAATCGACAAGAATATGTATAGCAGAGTCGATATAAACCTGTATCTCTCTTGATAACCGGTCGGATAAGTGTCTATCACTTTATTTAAACCAAAAGGCACAGGTTCGGTTTCGGTCCGGGGCGCAAATTCTTGAATTTTATTTCCCCTCGGGTGTAAACTATTCCCAAGGTAAAGTAAATCCTACAATAAGTAATATTAGTGTTTTCATATTTGCGAGTATAAGAAATTCCTGAATGTATGAATGATAACCCCCACCGCCCCCACACACACACACACACATATATATATATATATATATATATATATATATATATATATATATATATATATATATATATATATATATATACATACATATACTTAAACGTGTGAATCACAATGTTTCAGAATACTGTTTCTTCCTCACCCTTGTTATTGAACTTACCCAAGCCAGAACGAAAACTTTAGCTTAATTATCATTATTTATCCTTTAATAATTCTTTTGCAATTAGCCTTAATTATGTTTACCTGAAGACGTCAGGGAGATAATTGGATTACGTGGCACAAGTGCATAGTGTCACTAATTTCTCACTCTCTCTCTCTCCTTCTCTCTCTCTCTCTCTCTAGGGAGAACCAGACAGCGGCTGTTGGTACCTCCTTACAGAGAGTGAGAGTGTGTGTGCGTGTGTATGTATGTCTGTGACAGAGAGAGAGAGAGAGAGAGAGAGAGAGAGAGAGGAGAGAGAGAGAGAGAGCTTCTTCACCATAGGAGAATATACAAAAAGTAAAGAGAGGAGGACAAGGGTACAATGAGAGAGATCATTGGAAATTAAAAGTATTATCTTTCCATCTTACGTGTATATATATATATATATATATATATATATATATATATATATATATATATATATATATATATATATATATATATATATATATATATATATATATATATATATATATATTGTCACGAAGTGATCAAGCGCCTGGTTATTACACAAATAATAATACCAAAAAGTTACCTCACTTTTTTTTTTCGGAAACGGCTTTGAAGACAGCATATCTAGAAAAATCGTATACTCCACAGTAGCAAGGAAACAAAGAAAAAACGTAAGAGAATGCACGGAAAACGGTCACCTGTGAGGAGGGATCAGAGAAAGACCAAGGTCAAGAGCGGGTGGAGGTCACACAGGAAGAGCTAGGCGATTATAGGATTAAAAGTACCCAGCACACAGATATAAATACAGCCGACTACGCGTCTGCTCATTGTAATGGATACTTTGATAATGTGGACTGTTTGTCCAAGAAAGCTTGTAACTTTTGAATAAAAACTCCATTAGATACCATCCAGTTTGAATGAGGTCCTTTAGTAATTCTACTAATGCACAGAACAATTGTGTATGTGATAAAGTTAATATATATATATATATATATATATATATATATATATATATATATATATATATATATATATATATATATATATATATATATATATATATATAAACGTAAGATGGGATGATAATACTTTCAATTTCCAATGATCTCTCTCATTGTCCCCTTGTCTCCTTTCTTTACTACTTGTACGTATATTCTCCTATGGTGATGAAGTTCACCCGCAAAAGGTCACTCAGCCGTAAAGACGGTTCATAAATCACCGCTTCTTTCTTTCCATCCCTCTGAGAGCTCTGTCACTTTTCATATACAAGATTTCAAGCTCACTATCTCTTTCACTCGTTCGTTTTTCAGATCTACGTCGAGTACGAGATTAAAAATTCAGTCTCTCTCTCTCTCAGCTGTTTGGTATGTTAAAGACCAATTTTAAGTCTTTTTCACTTCTCAATTTGAAAAACTGGCCTCTCTATTTTTCTCTATTTTGCTACAGAAAATTCCGTAAGTGACTTAAGCCGCTTCTATCTCTCTCTCTCCCTCTCTCTCTCACTCTCTCTCCTCTCTTTTCTCTCTTTCCCTTTTTAGAGGATCGAATGTTATTCCAAAGTTGACTCTGTTACATATATATACACACATATATACATACATGTATATATATATATATATATATATATATATATATATATATATATATATATATATATATATATATATATATATATATATATATATTTATATATATATTGTTATGGGAAACCACTTCTGAAAGCAAACCCAAACCTCCAAACTGTTTTGCACCTCAAAATAACGTAATTTCGCACTGATACCTAACTGAGGAGGGCGTGAGGAACTCAGCCCCTATGTAAATTTCTCTCCTTGCTCCCCTTTTTGGTGCATGTGTTTATCTTTTCTAAAGATCTGGTGACTGCTTGAATGACCTCTTTTCAGATAAAAGGCGAATGGAGATGAAGCCTGCCGAAAATCAGCCAAAAAGGCTGAGTTCCCCATAAAAACTGGCGAACATGGGTTGCCAAAAGTCACCAGAATTTGGGAAAGAGCCCAACATTGGAAACGAGGTGACGCGACCGCCATCTTGCGACCCTAGAGGCCTCTGGTAGGAGCAAGAAAATAAGACCCCGAGGTCATATAAGGTGAGAAACAGCGACTGCCGCTCTCAGAACACCCCATCAGCAGACTGACACACTCACCCTTGCATGCTTCTGAGCTGACCCCTCCACATGGTCACCTTTCGACCACCCAGTCGCATTACCTGTGCATTTTCCCATTAAGCTCACCCCTCCAGAACTGGTGAAATTCGACGAGGCCCCTCCATCGCTCCGTTATAAGGAAATGTCCTGACTAGAGGTTTTTTCAACAGTCACATATCTTAAATCTTTCACTGCACTCTCATTTTCTTTTCTGAAGTGTGAGTTATCACAAAGACCTGACTCACTTTTAATGCAAGTATATCATACCAGAATCGATTTATCTTGGCAACCTCTGTGCAGCTCTCGATTCGCCTGAGATCATTATAATTATACTTGTGTAACTGCTGGCATTATTGAATTACAGATGGTATATAGGCTGTGGAAACATCGACTTGTCTTGTGCCTCTTGCGGTGAAAAGGCTACTGCAATCAATTCTTCGGTATCCCTTTCGAGAGGATTAATCATAGGCTATTCAAATTTTTAACAGTGATAGCATAACTAACCACGTGGCAGCCCTGTTGGACCTGCCTATCATTCCCCAGTCTTCTGATTGATGTGTTTAATTGTAAATATATTCCATTTAAAGTAAACCTAAGTGTTTATCTGCAAGCTCCTTGTTGAAGTATGGCCGTCAGCCCAACTGTTTTTTCTATTACGTTTACTGCCTGACCTGGCAATTGCAGTCAGATATTTTTCAAGCTGTAGAGGAAGCCCCTGTTCAGGAGCTAGACCCAAGATTGGACCCCTGAACAAAGAATACAGTAAGTAAGCTAGGTAAGAATGTAAATATATATATATATATATATATATATATATATATATATATATATATATATATATATATATATATATATATACATGTATATATATATATATATATATATATATATATATATATATATATATATATATATATATTTATACATTATATATATGACTTTTTTATCACACCGTGATTTATATACAATCATGAAGCTACAAATGTCGCTTAATATCAAATCCACGCTACCTCGGGAATATTCCCGATAGGGAATTATCAACGAAGGGGAATTTATAAGTGATAAATGGATGGGCACTGCCGAGTCTCGATCCCACGACACAGACGCGCCATCCAGCAACTCCAGTCGACGTTACCACTGAGCCATCAAGGAAGTATAAATTAATGCCGAGTCTGCTGTACTTTATTTACCCGTCGAGAGCGGGGAAATTGTACTTAGCTTCGGCATTAACCCACCTCACCCATGATAGCTCTTTGGTATGTTTGGAACACACAGCTCTTTTTATGACATTTTTTATCACACCGTGATATATATACAATCATGAAGCTACAAATGTCGCTTAATATCAAATCCACACTACCTCGGGAATATTCCCGATAGGGAATTATCATCGAAGGAGAATTTATAAGTGATAAATGGACGGGCACTGCTGAGTCTCGATCCCATGACACAGACGCGCCATCCAGCAACTCCAGTCGACGTTACCACTGAGCCATCAAGAGAGGTATAAATTAATGCCGAGTCTGGTGTACTTTATTTTCCTGTCGAGAGCGGGGAAATTGTACTTAGCTTTGGCATTAACCCACCTCGCCCATGATAGTTCTTTGGTACGTTTGGAACACGCAGCTCTTTTTATGACATTTTTTATCACACTGTGATTTATATACAATCATGAAGCTACATGTTTGCTGAAAGTGATATTTTTCCATTTCTGTATGATTGCTGAAAGTGTAGGCTATGTCCCGTAATATTTTTCCATTTCTGTATGATTTCAATGTACATAAGAAATATCAATCTTTCCTATCAATATGCAAGTGATGTAAAAGATGAATGATAATAATGATCAGATTTTTGGAAACTAAAAATTTGAATATATAATCCATCGCGGTTAGTGTGATGAAAATATTTAGACTTTTTTTAAACTACAAAATATTTTTTTTTTATTTGTATGTTGCATCATGGATTATGTTTTTGTGATTTTTACTTTTATCATTTAGATAATCTAAAAGTCAAGGATGCTACCCAATGATTTTTTAATTATTAGCTTAAACTTTGTGTTATAATTCATATTGCAAGCATATGTTTAGCCACAAAAATGGCAAGTAACGTTATGACAATAAATTGTGAAAATTTTTGTGTTGCTGAAACTGAAAATAATACTTTTATGAGTAATATGGCTAAATATGAATAAATTAGGATATGAGTGGCCAAATACGTGACAATTTTAAACATTAGCAGCTATTGATTCTTTTTATGCCCATTTACCATTGATGGAAAGGATTTTTGGCTTATATTAACAGCTTTTATGAGTCATTGCCTAAAAAAAGGCATTTAACGATATCGATGATTGACGGCCGCCATCTTGGACTCCAAGATAAGGTAATAGATACACAACTAAAAATGTTTTCAAACGATTTTTCAGCCTCAAAATTATCCTAAGGTCAGGCGAAAGGCACCATAGAAAACAGGAGGTTCTTCACAGAAAACCGGTTTAGCGGGGACTTTACAGATCTGCGTATCATCTTGTGTGCATAGTGGGTGGACCCCACTACCTCGTTTTCAACCCCCTTTGAAGCGGGCAACACATTGTATTCCCTCCAGGAAATTCCCCATCATTTGCTCTGTGCCTTATTACACCAGAATTACGCTACCATTCTTCTGATGTGTTTTCTTTTATGAATATAATGAATTAAATTAAACCCCAGAGTTTATCTAATCACTCCCCTCTTGGAGTAGGCCTTCAGCCGTATTTTGTTGCTTATAATTTTAGCCGTCCTCAAGGCCAGAGTCGAGATTTTTGTGGTAATTAAGGTAAGTTGCGTATCATCCTAGTATACAGTAACCCATTTATCTAGCAAGAACCCAGCTTTAAAATGATAACCTGTGTCGGGATTTTCTTCGACTTTTATTATTTTTGTTCTGATTAGTGCCCTGATGTTATGGGCCGATGACAAGGCCTTGAGGAGGCGCACTCTCTAAAACTATCTGGGTGGGATTCAATAAAATTTGGTCAACAAATTACAGTTTTATTACAAAAAATATACATTTAAACCCATTAACAATACTGAACATGAATGAAAGAGCATCACGGGCGGCTAAGCCAATGTGCATTAAGAACCAACACTGAATAATCGTTAATAGCAAATTTCCACTGCACACGCAGTTTCTACTGCTCACCAATCCAATTCAAGGAACCTGAAAGCTCTCTGGGCTTTGTTACTTGCAGCCCTTAGGTCTTTGATATCAAGTGCTTGAAAGACACTAAGTCCACGACTGTACGAAAAAACACAACAAATCGAGAACCATTTACTCTAAACTACAACTAAATGACATTCTTACGCTTGCAGCTTTCGTTTGCTGCGCAAATCAAGTCCCTCATTGCAAGGATGACACATCTATACATGGACAAAGATAACTCACAGTTACTACGGAATTCGACCTGGTATGGCGATGGCTGCCAGAGAATCAAGAGAGAGACACTAAAACATCACGGTACTTACAACGTTCAGGACTAGGGCAGGAATGAGGCGTCGCTTCGCCCTACTTCAAAAGAAACTTACGCTTTCCCGCGTAAACTACAGAATCCTTGTAATTCAGGCGGGAATCATCACTTATTTAGGCATTACGGAGATCAATGAATCTAATTTACTTGTGAATAGGAAGAATGACAGTTAAGTTATCATCTGGGATCAATGAATTGACTCGAAGTTCTGGCTGAAGGCTGTAATCTGCAAATTCTTGAATGGCTACGGAGTCCTTGGCTCCAAATCTCTACATAGACAATTTAGCTCGTACTAGAGAATAGCAAATCATATTCATTAATGAAAATTCATAGTGTCTTCATTACTATAAGACGCGCTCCTTCCCCTCCAGGCATTTAAGAATTACTTCTTAACTCTGTCGCGTATTGGACAAGTTTCTGCACAATGAACTGCCCGCGAGATCCCTCAGACTTGCCCCAATTTAACGCAACACTTGTGAAGTTAAATGGCGGGGACTTCGAATGATCAGTTCGAAATTCCCGACAACCTGTGTTAATGTTTTTATAATGATCTAGCTGATATTTGGATAAAAAAAACATAGCATTGACACTTTAAAAGCATGTTTAGTGATCTGTATCTCTTTTTGAGCGAAGTTGCAAATTATTTCGTCGTTGCTACTTAATGTCATTAGAAATGTGAAGAAGGTAAGAGTTGCCAGTTAGTGATTTTCGAACAAAAAGCACTGAAATGGGGTCATACGACTTTTGCTGCATACTATACAGCCACTCTTGAAAGTCTTGGCCCACTTTTCAGTGCGTTTCGGACAAGAGTTTACAAAACAGTAACTGGCAACTTTCACGAGGCCATTCCTCACGTGATATCACTCAGACTGTCCACCAGGTCATATGTGGCCTACAACAGGAAAAAGTAGACTCATAGAGTAGATAATGAGTGCGCTGTTTTTTTTTATCACCAAATTTCTTTCTAATGTTTTCTCTTTTGTTCTTATTGGTTTTAGCAGACACTAACATTATAACAGAGAGAGAGAGAGAGAGAGAGAGAGAGAGAGAGAGAGAGAGAGAGAGAGAGAGAGAGAGCGCTTGGTGGTGTGTAAACTGCCTGCTTGCTTCTCTTATATTCCCATACTTGGCTATAATCATGAGTATTTGTTCACTAAGCATTGCTGCGACTAACTACAACACTCTCGTCTAAGATGTTATGTAAAGGATATACTGAATATATGAATAAATATATTTATCTGTGCTCAACAGTATATTTACAATCTATATAACACTTTTCACATAGACCTGTAAAGTCATCTGCAAAGTCATTTGTAAAGTCTCTGCTGAGCAAGTTTTCTGTGGAGTCGTCCCATTTTCTTTGCCTCTACAATTAGTCACGCCTAACGTGCCAGGTCACGCAAATTCAATCATTTTAACAATGTATATAATTGTTTACCTGTTGTCAATTGTGTATCATGTATTTCTTCTTTCACAGGCATCAAAATTGTATTCAATTTCACTTCTGTCTGTTTTCACATTGTAAAGTGTACTCGTTCGCTGTATTTTATTGTTAATTATTATCGACCTCAGGTCACTTATGCTCCCATTGTATTCCGCGACACAACGCCAGTCTGCCGCTATATAAACTGCCTGGATCTTGAATAAATTGGCAGTACTCTTTTACCTGCTCGTTTTTTGCACCTCTTAAAGTGGTGACCCTGGAGTGGTTCCCGGAGCCATTAGTGGACCCATATGGCAACTCAGTCTTGGCTCCAGGAACTTGCTCACGCCCTTAGTGGAATAATTACAGCGCTGTAGCCAGCGTTTGGGCGTGCTGACTCTTGTTGGCAAAATCACCAGTGTCATTAGCAGACTCACACGGCGCGCTTCCAAGTGCATTTTGACGAGAGTACCCCACTCCAGTTAAGAGGGCAAAGAGCGAGCATGGACGTGGACATCCCCTCCCTTGTGCAGTTAACCGCTAACCTCGCGGATTCGGATGTCTACCTCGCTCCCATATCACCCGCGCCCGCCCCCACGCCGAGGCTCTCACGCTCTTCCACACCCCTGCCCGTGGCCCTCACTCTCCCCTGCCTGGCAGGACAACCAAGGGCCGCCCTGTCCATAAAACTGCCACCGTTCATGCAGGGGAACACATCGGCATGGCAGTTTGGCTGGCGGAACTCAATGATGAGGTGATGCAGACAGACACGGTACTCAACGCCCTGCCAGAGGAGATCTACAGGAAGCTTGTCCCGTGGGTGTTCGCCGCACGCCCCCTCACCTACCACTTCCTGAAGAAGTCCCTCCTCGAGACATGCTCCCTGCCGGTCGCCGAGTGGGCTGCCCGCACCCTCGACCTCGCCGTCAGCCTGCGGCAGGATCAGAGAGCCATGGAGTCATGGGGCATGATTCAGGACCTCCTCACCCTCCCAGACACCGACGGCAGTGGAAAACAACAGGAAATAAGCCTGTCTCGGGAGCTCCTCCTTCGTCAGCTCCTCCCGGAGGTCCGCACACAAATCCCTGAGCCCTACGTCATGCCCCTCGATGTCCTGATCCGCACGGCACAGCACATGACGGACTCCGTGAAGGCAACGAAGTGGGTACCAGCACCCACACTACCAGTCAGCACCATCCAGCAGGAGGAAAGCGCAGAGCAAGAGGTCAACGTCGTCACCAGGAGGCGCCCAGCGCCCCACAACAGGTGGAATTTCCTGGGTCTTTGCCACTACCACAGGCGGTTTGGCAAGGATGCCCGGAACTACCTGCTGCCCCTGTTCATTCGCCCGTTCAAAAAACGGGGGAGGCAGCGGCCAGCAGGACAGGCCGCCATAGCAGCAGAAGAACCCAGGGGCCCAGAACCAGTAGGCTTCTACGTCCGCGACACCGTCTCCGGCAGGATGATGCTGGTCGACACGGGGGCCATTAGATCAATCTTCCCGGCACCCAGAGAGGACCTCAAGCGAGAACCGGACCCGGCTGCCTCTCTTACGGCCGCCAACAGATCCCCCATCCTCTCCTATGGCACCAGGCCCCTGTCGATCTCCATCCTTGGCCGGAGATATTCCTGGGACTTCGTCATTGCGGACATAAGGACCCCGCTCCTGGGTGTGGATTTCCTTGCCCACTTCGGGCTGGCAGTCGGCGTCGGTCGGAAGCGCCTCCTCGACACCGACTCCTGCCAGTCCCTCCCGTTGCCAACGGGACCCAAGGCACCGACCATCTGCTCCTCTGCCCCACACCAGTACTCACAGCTGTTAACGGAGTTCCCGGACGTGTTCAGGCCCGAGCTCTGCCAAATCCCTGGGGCCCCAGCCAAACATGGCATCTACCATCACATAAAAACAAAGGGGCCCCCTTCACTCTCGAGGTTCCGGAGGCTTCCCCTGTGGCGCCTTCAGGAGGCCAAGAACGCATTCGCTGAAATGGAGCGGATGGGAATCTGCAAGAAGACCTCCAGCCCGTGGGCCTCCCCCCTCCACATGGTGCAGAAACCGAACGGGAGACCCTGCGGCGACTACAGGCGGCTTAACTTCGCAATGGAATCTGACCATTACCCCCTGCCGAACATGCAGGACCTCACGGCTTCCTTTCACGGGGCCAAAATATTCACTAAGTTGGATCTTTTGAAATCCTATTTTCAGGTACCAGTCGCGCCAGGGGACATACCAAAGACCGCCATCATCACGCCTTTCGGGTCCTACGTGTTCGCCTTCTCCACCTTTGGCCTGAGGAACGCCAGGGCGACTTTCCAGCGGCTCATGGATAGCATCCTGGGGGACCTGAAGTTCTGCTTCTGCTACGTAGATGATATCCTTATATTTTCCAGGTCCCACAAGGAGCACCAGAAACACATCCGGGCAGTCCTGCAGCACCTGCAGGAGAATGGCCTCATCGTACGCTTCGACAAGTGCACCTTTGGTGTCCAAAAAGCCGACTTCCTGGGCCACGAGGTATCCCCGGATGGTGTCCGCCCACTCACATCCAAAGTCGCAGCCGTCACCAGGTTCCCCGTCCCCATCTCCGTCAAGGCCGTCCAGGAGTTCCTCGGGATGGTGAACTACTACAGGCGGTTCATCCCAGGGATCGTGCACACCACCGCTCTCCTGACGGAAACTCTGAAAGGCCAACCAAAGTCCTTGTTGTGGGGACCCAGCCAGCAGCAGGCCTTCTCCCTGATGAAGGCTGCCCTCACCGAGGCAACCGCCTTGGTCCACCAGGATCCCAGCGGCCACCTCCAGCTGACGACGGATGCCAGCAATGTCGCCTGTGGTGCTGTCCTGGAGCAGGTCATCGACGGCGCCCCTCAGCCCATCGCCTTCTTCAGCAAGAAGTTCAACCACACAGAGGCCCACTACTGCACCTTCGACAGGGAACTCTGCACAGTGTACCGTGCAGTCTGGCACTTCAAGTTCCTCCTGGAGGGCATGCCCTTCACAATCTACACGGACCACCAGCCGCTGGTACACGGCTTCACCAAGCAGGGGGACGCATGGTCTTCCAGGCAGCAGCGGCATCTCTCGGCCATTGCCGAGTTCACCTGCTCCGTCAAGTACCTCTCCGGCAGGAAGAACCCTGTGGCGGATGCCCTCTCCAGAGTCAAGCTAAACGCAGTGCAGCTCGGGATCAACTACGAAGACCTTGCCAGGGAGCAGATCGCCGACCCAGAGACCCCAGCCAACTGCACCACCATCACGTCCCTGAAGTGGCGGGACGTGCCCCTCGCCTCCGGGGACCCAAGTCTCCTCTGCGACGTCAGTACCGGCCAGCCCCACCCCCTGGTGCCAGCCTCCCGCCGCCATCAGGTATTTGACGTCATCCATGGCCTCTCACACCCCTCTGGCAGGACAACAGCCAAGCTGCTGTAAGAGAAGTTCGTCTGGCATGGAGTGCAGAAAGACACGAGGACCTGGCCGAGGCAGTGCCTGCAGTGCCAAACCAGCAAGGTGGGACATCACACCAAGTCCGGGGTAGGCGAGTTCCTGCGAGGCCCTGCTCTCCAGTTGGATCAGCCGCTTTGGCATCCCAGACCACATCACAACCGACAGGGGTCCCGCCTTCCTGTCCGAATTGTGGTCCGCCCTGGCTCGGCTGCTGGGGACAGCGCATCACACCACCACGGCCTACACCCTGCAGCCAATGGCTTGGTCGAGCGGTTTCACAGATCCCTGAAGTCGTCCCTTATGGCCCGCTGCACCGCCGAGGACTGGAAGTACCAGCTGCCATGGGTCCTCTTCGGGTTGAGAACCGCCCCTAGGTCCGACGGCGCCCCGTCCGCAGCTGAGAAAACCTACGGCGAGTCCCTCGTGGTCCCGCTCGAGCTTGTGACAGAGGATCGCCACAACCCATCGGTCCAGAGGCTTCGCGACATAGTCGGCAAGTTCACCCCCTGCAAGCGGACATACACCAACAGGTCGGCCACCTTCACGCCACCAGGCCTGGCCTCCACCACCCATGTCTTCGTTAGGGATGACGCCGTCCGCCCGCCACTGACCAGGCCCTACAGCGGACCCTTCCGCTTGCTGGAGCGGAACAACAAGGTGTTCCTGCTCACACTTCACGGGAGGAACGATTGGGTGTCAATAGACCGGGTCAAGCCCGCCCTCCTGGAGGAGGACACAGACGTCACCGCAATGCACCCTTCGCCTGGTCAGCCTTCGCGGGCATGCAGCCACCTCCGAAAAAGCCTGCCCACACCCGCAGTCAGGCACCCCCACACACAGGGCGTTCCCCCGATGTCTTCATGCAGCCGTGGCACCCTTCAGCGCCCAGCAGATATGCCGACTAATCAGACGTTACCCACGTCTTGGTGAGGGAGTGTTTGTAAAGTCATCTGTAAAGTCATTCGTAAAGTCTCTGCTGAGCAAGTTTTCTGTGGAGTCGTCCCATTTTCTTTGCCTCTACAATTAATCATGCCTAACATGCCAGATCACACAAATTCAATCATTTAAACTATGTATATAATTGTTTACCTGTTGTCAATTGTGTATCATGTATTTCTTCTTTCACAGGCATCAAGATTGTATTCAATTTCACTTCTGTCTATTTTCACATTGTAAAGTGTACTGTTCGCTGTATTTTTATTGTTAATTATTATCGACCTCAGGTCACTTATGCTCCCATTGTATTCCGTGACATGATGCCAGTTAATTAACATATATATAATCTCTTAGACATTGAACTCTATTATTTCACAAATGTTTATTTCGCTCTGTTTAGGATTAAATGACTCCCAGATTGACTTTGGCGTGTCTTACTAAGTGATTCCTGGTCTTGGCATTACTTGCATACCCTTTATTAGTTATATTATATAACCCCAAATACTTTCAATGGGATTTATGTCAGATGACTTTGCTGGCCATTCGATTCTAATTACACATGGATGTTGTTCTGAGCCATTCTTTTACAGTTTGGGCATTATGGACATAAGAGTTGCCCATGACTACAGAAAATGGTTCTGGGTCAGGGAATAGCAGGGCTGTCAATGATGGAACTAAAACTTCCCCTAGAACGCTAATATATTGGGAATTATTCAGTTGTGCGTCTATTTCTATAAGTTTCCCTGGACCACTGGCAGCCATCCATCCCCACAGAGCTGCTGCAGTAATTCTTCCGCTCTTCCGTGATGGTTGGATGTTTTTAGGATAATGGCTATAGGTGATAAAGCAATTGTAAAATCTGATGAAAATTACAATTAAGATGAAGAACACGACCGTAGATCCTAGGCCTACTCCCTATCTCTGTATATACAAAATTATTCATAGAACAATTTGCATTTAACACTTGTGTAAAGTGTAGATGGATCATTATCAAAGGAAAGATATACTGGAATGAAACAAAGTTTCTCTAAAATATGCACTCGTTATATCTCTATAACGAAATAACACCGTGATTTGTATAATAGGCCTATACAGATACAAATATTTAATTCATATGGTAGGTCTATAGTGATATAAAGATCAAATCCATATTATGGACCTATAATGATATGGTGCCATTTTCACAATAGGCCTATACCATAAAGAGACGTCTAACGGTCTCATCTTTATGATAAACCTATGGTATTATAAATCCCCAATTCTTATGATAGACATTATGACAATAAAACCTTCATTCTTATGAAAGGAACATTATGAAATAAAGCAATATGACTGTTATAATACATTTACAATAAAAAAGCAAGCTAAAATTCATCTTTAGTGACATTATTTTTAAATTTTACATATTAGTTTTTTATTCAACTTTTACCTACATAACTCTTTCTTCACATAATTTATTTAAAGCTTACCGTGTTTTCCAGGGACGACAACAGTAAAGACCCATCCCGATACAGTTGACAGTACCGATTTATGTTAAATGGTTTGGTTCCCCGCTCACAGGATGAGTGACGTCATGACGAACAATGTCATTCAAATACGGAGGAAGCCTTTTTCCTTATTTTAGACTGAAACGAATATCTACGGATATCGATATTAACTTAATTAGTTGTCTTAAATATGATTATTCAAATGCAATATCACAAGTTATTGAGATTTTGAAGAAGATCAACGCACTCCATACTTTAACCCCCTAACTTCACCGAACGATAGTTTTGGGTTTCAAAATGTTTCATTCAATTTTGATAATTCATGATATTTTTCTGCCAATTTTATATAGGCTATTATATTGTTTGTATACATATTAATCTTATTCTGATTGTAAACTTTGGTTTCTATGTGATTTAAAAAAAAAAATCTAATGGTGAACAAAATGCTCTGAAAAGTGTGCCAGGACTTTCAAGAGTGACTGTACAGTACCAAACCATTTATCACTTTTAATTTTCCTTCGGGGATACTCCCGGAATAGTGCGAATTGGACATTAAACGACATTTGTAGCTTAAAGTTTCTACACAAAATGTCACAATGATGTGATAAAAATTTTTATATATATATACACATATATACAGTATATATATATATATATATATATATATATATATATATATATATATATATATATATATATATATATATATATATATATATATATATATATATATATATATATAACTTTTTATCACATCACCGTGATTCATATTCAATCAGTATGCTACAAACGTCCTTTAATATCAATTTGCTCTACCTCGAAATAATATATTTTCATATATGTTACCGAAGGAATTTTTAATTGATAATAAGTTCGTCATTTCGTGGGCTCAACCAGCAAAGACAAGAACTCAGGACTACAGTGGATGCATTTTTTGAACTGACGGCCAGCAAGTGAGATATAAGTGGATATCGTCTTCCCATATACAAATCGCCTGTCAAACTTAGGTGCTTGTATTTGGAGACGATATTCACCACTCTGCCATGCTAACCACGTGCGCGTTTGTACATTTGCGCAGCCATATTATGACTTTTTATCACATCACCATGATTCATATTCGATCAGTAAGCTACAAACTTCCTTTAATATCCAATTCGAGTGGGTTAAAATGCGTCCACTGTAGTCCTGAGTTCTTTTCTTCGCTGGTTTGAGCCCACGAGACGAAGAACTTATTATCAATTAAAAATTCCCCTTCGGTAACATATATGAAAATATATTATTTCCGAGGTAAAGCGAATTGAATATTAAAGGACGTTTGTAGCTTACTGATTGAACATGAATCACGGTGATGTGATAAAAAAAGCCATAATATGGCTGCGTGCGACAAACACACTACGTGGTTAGCATGGCAGAGGTAGGTAAATATCGTCTCCAAATACAAACACCTGAGTTCGACGGGCGATTTGTATATGGGAAGACGATATCCATTTATACCTCACTTGCTGGCCACGTGGTTTAAAATGCGTCCACTGTAGTCCTGAGTTCTTGTCTTCGCTGGTTTGAGACCATGAGACGACAAACTTATTTATCAATTAAAAATTCTCTTTCGGTAACATATATGAAAATATATTATTTCCGAGGTAGAGCGAATTGGATATTGAAGGACGTTTGTAGCTTACTGATTGAATATGAATCATGGTGATGTGATAAAAAAAGTCATAATATGGCTGCGTGGGACAAACGCACTACGTGGTTAGCATGGCAGAGGTAGGTAAATATCGTCTCCAAATACAAAGACCTGAGTTTGATGGGCGATTTGTATATAGGAAGACGATATCCATTTATACCTCACTTGCTGGCTGCATGGGTTAAAATGCGTCCACTGTAGTCCTGAGTTCTTGTCTTCACTGGTTCGAGCCCACGACGACGAAACTTATTATCAATTAAAAATTCCCTTCGGTAACATATATGAAAATATATTATTTCCGAGGTAGAGCGAATTGGATATTAAAGGACGTTTGTAGCTTACTGATTGAATATGAATCACGGTGATGTTATAAAAAAAGTCATAATATGGCTGGCTGCGTAAAAACGCACTCACGTGGTTAGCATGGCAGAGGTGGGTGAATATCATCTCCAAATACAAACACCTGAGTTCGAAGGGCGATTTGTATATGGGAAGACGATATCCACTTATACCTCACTTGCTGGCCGCATGGGTTAAAATGCGTCCACTGTAGTCCTGAGTTCTTGTCTTCGCTGGTTCGAGCCCACGAGACGGCGAACTTATTATCAATTAAAAATTCCCCTTCGGTAACATATATGAAAATATATTATTTCCGAGATAGAGTGAACTGGATATCAAAGGACGTTTGTAGCTTACTGATTGAATATGAATCACGGTGGTGTGATAAAAAAAGTCATAATATGGCTGCGTGCGACAAACGCACTACGTTGTTAGCATGGCAAGGTGGGTAAATATCGTCTCCAAATACAAACACCTGAGTTCGACGGGCGATTTGTATATGGGAAGACGATATCCACTTATACCTCACTTGCTGGCCGTGTGGGTTAAAATGCATCCACTGTAGTCCTGAGTTCTTGTCTTCGCTGGTTCGAGCCCACGAGACGACGAACTTATTATCAATTAAAAATTCCCCTTCGGTAACATATATGAAAATATATTATTTCCGAGGTAGAGCGAATTGGATATTGAAGGACGTTTGTAGCTTACTGACTGAATATGAATCACGGTGATGTGATAAAAAAAGTCATAATATGGCTGCGTGCGACAAATGCACTACGTGGTTAGCATGGCAGAGGTGGGTGAATATCGTCTCCAAATACAAACACCTGGGTTTGATGGACGATTTGTATATGGGAAGACGATATCCACTTATACCTCATTTGCTGGTCGCGTGGGTTAAAATGCGTCAACTGTAGTCCTGAGTTCTTGTTTTCACTGGTTTGAGCCCACGAGACGATGAACTTATTATCAATTAAAAATTCCCCTTCGGTAACGTATATGAAAATATATTATTTCCGAGGTAGAGCGAATTGGATATTAAAGGACGTTTGTAGCTTACTGATTGAATATGAATCACGGTGATGTTATAAAAAAAGTCATAATATGGCTGCGTGCGACAAACGCACTATGTGGTTAGCATGGCAGAGGTGGGTGAATATCGTTTCCATATACAAACACCTGAGTTCGACGGGCGATTTGTATATGGGAAGACGATATCCACTTATACCTCACTTGCTGGCCGCGTGGGTTAAAATGCGTCCACTGTAGTCCTGAGTTCTTGTCTTTGCTGGTTTGAGCCCACGAGACGACGAACTTGCTATCAATTAAAAATTCCCCTTCGGTAACATACATGAAAATATATTATTTCCGAGGTAGAGCGAATTTGATATTAAAGGACGTTTGTAGCTTACTGATTGAATATGAATCACGGTGGTGTGATGAAAAAAGCCATAATATGACTGCATGCGACAAATGCTCTACATGGTTAGCATGGCAGAGGTGGGTGAATATCGTCTCCAAATACAAACACCTGAGTTCGACGGGCGATTTGTATATGGGAAGACGATATCCACTTATACCTCACTTGCTGGCCGCGTGGGTTAAAATGCGTCCACTGTAGTCCTGAGTTCTTGTCTTCGCTGGTTCGAGCCCACGAGACGACGAACTTATTATCAATTAAAAATTCCCCTTCGGTAACATATATGAAAATATATTATTTCCGAGGTAGAGCGAATTGGATATTAAAGGACGTTTGATTTATGATTGATATATATATATATATATATATATATATATATATATATATATATTTAATGCCTAATATTATCAGTAATAAATACCAGTTATATATAACCTTATCTCGTGATTCTGTGGAAACATCTAATGGTACGAGTTCTGAACAAGTACAAGAGATGATGAGATAATGTGATAAAAACATATCCCTTATCGGTAACTTCCCCAACGGCTGTAACGCCTAGGGGATTAGGAAGATATATGAGATGGGGGGGAGCGAATAGGTTATGTGGGACGGGCGCATAAGGTATAAGGTGTAAGCTGAAGGGAGTTGGAGATCGTATGTGGCAGGTGATAATTAATATGATGATGACTAAGTAATATATTCGCATGGGTAAAGTTATTTTTCTATATGGTGATTTTGTCATTGTTTCCTTGTGGTAATCTTTGCTCTTTTTGCTTCAGACCTCCATCTGTTTAATCTTTCTCCGTTGATATCATTTCGGTTTTTTCTTCTCTCCTCTCTCTTTCTCTTTTTTTATACCCTTCGTAGATAGGATCAGGATCTGGAGAAGCACTTTCAGTTGAGGCAGCGAGTCTGAGCCTTACCAGAGTGTTATTCAGTCTTAAATAGCAGCAAGTATGTGTTCGTTCTGATATCTTTAGACCTTTGACCCTTTTGGAAGTTGTCTCAGTTTTTTCACGCCACTTAGTATTGTTTCCTCAGTCCTGTCTTGGTAAACGTGACTCCCAGAACTCGTCTGTTGTCCCTAGAAGTGATCACTCTGTCTTCCACAACAACATCTACTAGTTTTTTATTTTATTCAGTAGCTGAAACCTATTCATATGGTACAAGCCCACCGACCATTGACTTGAAATGCAAGCTTCCAAAGAATATGTTGGTTTCAACCTCCCACCACCGATCCCCCCCAACCCCAACACCGCGGCAGTAACTGATCATGATACAGAGACAATGGTAGCTCTTCGTTGGGTGAGTCAGTAGAGTGCGGACTGTCACTCGATGGGCCGGAGTTCAATTCCCCGGCCGGCTGATGAAGAGTTAGAGGAATTTATTTCTGGTGATAGAAATTCATTTCTCGCTATAACGTGGTTCGGATTCCACAATAAGCTGTAGGTCCCGTTGCTAAGTAACCAATTGGTTCTTAGCCACGTAAAATAAGTCTAATCCTTCGGGCCAGCCCTAGGAGAGCTGTTAATCAGCTCAGTGGTCTGGTAAAACTAAGCTATACTTAACTTAACAGAGACAGTGGTTTTTCATCGCCCTGGCTGAGGCGCGAGCTCATGACATCTGAATGGCATGCAAGACAATAACCACTACACCAGCGACCAGCAGCTGGAATTTTTATGACTCGTATTCATTTTCCGCTTCAAGTCCATTGACTTTGCTGACCTTCTGGCAGTTGCTCTTCTCATTGGGGTGAGTGATGATTTGTGTTATCATCAGCAAAGATTAATTTGTGGCATTCCCAAGACGGGGTTGGAGTGTATCCTATGTAAAGGATAAATAGGATGGGTGCCAGCACGTTTCTCTAATGTATTCCACACATAATTAGAAACTCTGGCCCGGTTATTTTCTCCATTCCCATGTGACCCCTCGTATTGTCCAGGAAACTGCACAATAGCCTTAAAGATTGATCAGGAAAGGCAGCCTCTATCAATCTGAATCCGTGTTTTTCGTGCCAGGCTTTGTCGAAGGCTTATGCCATGTCTCGTAAGACTACGTTACATTCATGGTCTTCCGTTTGGGCTGTGACTATGATTTCGGAAATCACAGCTGCGGCTAGCTGGGCGCATCTGCCCTTAGTAAAGCCATACTGGTTCCTGGTAACCATAACGTTTCCTTGGAGGAATTTCACCAATCTGACTTTGATCACTGTTTACATAGCTTTTTCAGGGAGTCCAGGAGTGTCGTTGGTCTAAAGTTTGTTACCAACCTGGCATTCATTATTGTTTAGGAATCTTATTCTTAATTTGTACATGTCCAAGATTTTGCTAGCGTCCCTTTGGCCCTCGGGTGCATCGGTTGGCTGCTTTTACTTTTAATCCGTTGTCTTCAGTTGCTTCTCAGCCGTCAAAATTCTTTAAATTTGGTTCATTGCTTCACCTCCGGTTTCGTGACAGTGGTCTCAACCGAAAATTATCAGCTAAGATTATTCAATATTTACGGCTATCGAGGAGGTTTTAATATGTTGCAACGTGCAAATCTGGTCATTGTGGCTGGAGGACTCAGACAAAAAGATGACATACACCAGTTCGTTAAACCTGGGACGAATTTAGTCAGTTGTCTGTTAGTATTTCCACATAGTTATAACACTCTAATTCCCTCGATTCTTATAACCTCATCAGATGAATTCCTCCAGGCCTGAGCTATTTTAAAGGATATTAGGCTGGAAAAATGGAAAACCGGAAATAAAAGGATAAGGCAGTACCGGGCAAGTCATGTATATATTTACTTGTTAGGTTCATGGTCCTATTATAGTCTTTTATTTTCTCTTCTATTTGTTTGCTTCTTTGTCCACATATATGTATCCTGCTGTATCCTGCTAAGCTCCCTTTGCATGTTAGCAAACTTTTACCTCTATTTCACGAGATCTTGAATGATGTTGATGATTAACTCAAAATATCTCCTGAAAATCCAGCTGAGGATGAAAAGGATCGTAATAAATGGCACACCAAGCTTTTGAAAGAGACTTGCCGAGGACTAGAGAAAAGAAAATAAAAAGGCAACATGCGAACAATAAACCAGCGAAGCAGCTGAAAGAGATTCGGAAAAAGATCTCTTGATTTACGAGAGCATCATTTCGTGTGAGATAAGGAACTTCCCAGCAATTACGGAAGCTATTTCAGGCCATTACTTTTGGATTTCTCTCATGGTGGCAACAGCAGAAGAGGGTTTTCTTTTTATTTTTTTTTTAGTCTTCTTGCATTCGTCTCGTTCTCCTGGTAATGGAAAGTTTCTTTTTTTTTTTTTTTTACTTCACATCTTTCATTAAGATTTCTAGATTATTAAATGAAGTAAAAATAAATGAATGCTTGAATTAAAAATCAATTTGAATTCGTTTAATAACATTTGTTGTGTCCTTCACTATTTAGCTAATGCTCTTTTCTTTAAATATCCAGAATTGCATTTACAGAAAGAAAGAGCAACAGTGACTAAAGGAACAATTATCGCCAGAGCCGACATTAACACTTGCTCTCTTGGTTGCATTCCGTAAATGTTTACTAAACTATATCTGTCTTCATTCATTACTGTTTTCACTCACAAATTCATCTCCAAAGTGTTTTAAATTTATCTGCAATATTGTTTTCACAGCTAAACATTTCCGTGCCAATCACTTTCACTTCCCTGTGTTTTAGTGAAAATGTTTTACTGATTCGTACCAAAGTTTCTCTTTGAAATTCATCCCCAAAGTATTTCTTCTCTCACACACATCTTCCCATGTGTTTTTGCTTCCAAATAGTGAATACAAAAACATTTTCACTCTCGCTAATATTTTCAAGTCCAAATTCAACCCGCTAATCACTAAATTTGTGGGAAATATTTTCACTTCCTCGCAACTTTCCAGAAATATTTGAACTCCCCAGCTTACCCTAATTTAATGTTCGGACTTTCAGATATATCATCACCTACAAATATATTATTATTGTATAAAAAGAATCGTTGATTTTCAGATATTTGACTTTCAAAATCTTATAAATATAACACTCACATACTACTATCACTTCCAATCACAGAAACAAATATTTTCCCAAAACCACCTTGAGAAATTCTTTTACTTCTAAATACTTCTCCACTTACGTTTTCGCTTCCAAATATGTTCTAAAATGCTTTTGCTTTTAAATATATAACCTAAAATATTTTCCTTTCCGAATACCGTCACCACGTACATTCCCAATTCTAAGTGCATTACAAAGATTCTCTCTTATAAATATCTTCGTAAGTATTTTCCTTCCAAATAATTCACTATATGAACGTTCTCACTTGGAAAGAAATTGTTATAATTATTCTTACGTTTTGCTTCCATAGACATCACGAGCAATCAAATTAGGAAATCCATCGCTGCGAAGTTAGTAGTCCCTTTATCGGTACCCAGATAATTCAAGACGCTAAAAAGTCTGTTAACTTGCAGTCCAAGCTGCCCAAAACCAGAAAACAGGGAAGAAAAAAGATACAAGAAAATACAGTCAATAGATAAAAATAAAGATAAACAGTGAGAAAACATTAGCATGTAGACATAAATAAACAGCATGACGAAGTAATGCAGGAATTGTAATTGAATGACGGTGTAGCCGTTTCAGAAGACCTCACAACCTCTTTTATAATTATGAGCAAAGTATTCAGCGCCAAGAACTATATCCGAATTTCGGATCATCAAACGCCCGGCATTTGAGCCTCTCTACAAAACCATGTCCTCTGATAAACAACCACTGGAATTATGCTGGGAGGGAGTGGGAGGGGAGAGAGGGAGGGGGGGGGGCGGTGTTTGGCGGTGGGCCTAAGAGGTGTGTGTTTTGGAATGAATTGGGGAGAGGGTGGAGGGTGGTAGAGGGCACTCCACGAATACAAAGTGCTTTATCAAATCTCTCTCGCCGGGATGGCATGGAATTGAAAAGCAGCTCTGCTCCGTTGACGAATGTCAGGGAAATCAAAGAAGGCCTCAAAGGATTTACTTGGTTTAGTATTGAGAGCTGGAGATGAAAATAGAATCTTCCTTGCTGATCACAACGTTCGTCCGAATAAATGGTCATCTCTTCGAGGTCGTGCTGAGTTTCTTCAGCTTCACAGAGAGAGGGAGAGAGGGAATATCTCCTCACTCGTTTCATCCCACTGGGGCTGAGGCTCTGAGGAATTACTCCAATGACGTACTAATCCTCGTAGATCGTATTTCACTGGATGTTTGATTTGAAGAAAGAACTGATATCGTTCTGTTATGTGTGGGCGTTTGATAGTCCCTGTCTCCTGATGTAAGTCTCTTGGAAGTATACATGATAATACTATTTTTTCTTCCTAGTGCTCTCTCTCTCTCTCTCTCTCTCTCTCTCTCTCTCTCTCTCTCTCTCTCTCTCTGACTTTCAATTGAGTCCTCCAATCGAAATGGGGAAGAGGGCGCACTCCCAACACCCACGGGAGAGGAAAGAATGGTTTCGGTGCGTTCCTTTAAAAACAACGTGCTTCTTTTAATCTACATGTATAATGTGTGTTCGTATACGTTTGTGAATATACGTATACACACATACATGTAGGTTAAAAGAAGCACGTTGTTTTTAAAGGAACGCACCGAGACCATTCTTTCCTCTCCCGTGGGTGTTGGGAGTGCGCCCTCTTCCCCATTTCGCTTGGAGGACTCAACTGAAAGTCAGAGAGAGAGAGAGAGAGAAGAGAGAGAGAGAGAGAGAGAGAGGAAAGCACTGGGAAGAAAAAATAGCATTATCATGTATACTCCCAAGAGACTTACATCAGGAGACAGGGACTATCAAACACGCACACATAACAGAACAATATCAGTTCTTTCTTCAAATCAAACATCCAGTGAAATACGATCCACGAGGGTTGGTACTTTACCTTTACTTACCTTTAGGTTAAGGCCTTGGAAAATAATTTCACATATGGCATATGTTGGAAAGGTCGCTGGGTTTCGTGTCACAATAAGAGGTTAAAAAAAAAAAAAGGGGGAGAGGTCCTTGCCGAACGTCTACTGTGGACAACATTTTGGTCTGTTGCCTATTGACATCATATCGAGGCCCTCTTTTAATCCTGTTTACTCATGAAATGCTGCCGAGGTCCTATTAATGTACTGTTTAATGAAAAGTCTCTACCGAAGTCCTTTTTTAGTCCAGTTTAGTAATGGATCTCTTTTGTAGTCTTCTTTTCTTTTCTTGTTTCCCACAAAAAATCAGCTGTGGTTCTTTCCTCTTGTCCAGTTGGTTAATGAAACATGGGCGTATTTTAATCCCATTTACCAATTAAAACTTACCAAGGCCAATTCTTCTTATGTTTGCTAATGGGTGTCTACTGATGCTGAAAGTTCTTGAATTTTTTTTTCATTTTCTGACGATATATCCCATTAGTAACTAGAAGGAGACTGCAGTTTCCAGTAGCGGGATATTACGGTCGAATAAAAGCGTGACGGATAATCCTCAGTCTGTTTCGCGCTGTTTCCCTCTCTCTCTCTCTCACACACATACAAACAAATCTGAATTCCTGTCTCTCTATTTCCCTTTCTCTCATCAAATCATCAAACAAACATGAAACGTAAAATGCACGGTAACCTTTATTCCTTGCACGCTAAAGTTTCAGTTTTACTCCAGCAATCACTGTCTTCTCCGACAGTGTCAGAATGACCTTCGTTGAAAACCAATTTAGATTTCGAGTAAACTTTGGGCAGACGAAAGATGTAGGTAGGGTAGAGGGGAGGGTAGGGGGAAGGTGTCGGGGAGAGGATGATGGAAGGAGGGCATAGGTATGGGGAAGGGGGAGAAGGAAGCGAAATGAAATCCTAAATAATGGGAAGTAATGGAGGTAGGGGTGTCCGGGGGGTGGAGGCAGGAAGAGAAATATTGGATGGTAGGGATGAGGCGGGGGGCGGGGGGGGGGGGCGGCAGCAAAGACGACGGAGGAGAGGAATTGGGAGGAAGGAAGCCAAGATGACAGAAAAAATCCGAACTGATTAAAAGGTTGCGGCAGATCGAGAGAGAGGAAGCGAGCTGGTGGAAGATGGAGGGATAAAAGGAGGAGGAATAGGAGGAGGAGGAGGAGGAGGAGGAGGAGGAGGAGGAGGAAAGAAGGAAGAAAGATGGAGAAAAATTAATACTCAATGAAGCGGATCTTCATAAAAGGCTGGGGAATGATGTAGTAGGTTTGTTTGAAAAGGGTGTTGATAAAAGGGAAGCGTCGGAAAAGGTGTGTGCTACATGTTGTAACAGAAGAAAAATTAAGAGAGAGAGAGAGAGAGAGATTAACTAAATTTCACAAGTAGAAAATGCTTAATTGTTTACTGAGGTAAAAGAGCAAACGAGAGAGAGAGAGAGAGAGAGAGAGATTTTTATATAGCTATTGTTAAATAATCTAATTTTCAGTGCATTCATAATTTGGTATTTTCATGATCACGCCCTATTTTTTGGGGACTTTTCCCATTCTTCATCGATGAGAAATAGGACACGCAACTACGCTTGCCCAGATGAAGCACAATCCATTATGTGATAATAATTGGGGCATGGAATGGTGCAAGGACGCAAAGGCAAAAAGCTTTCTGGTGAAATGACTGATATCAATGGAACACGTTTTGCCTGTCGAGAAAGTGCGCCAAGTTGTCGACAAATATACAAATTTAATGCAAAACGAAATTCTGGGGCCATTAACGTTTAAGTGGATTACGCAACTAAAAATGAAAGTTATATCGTTCACAGTATATGCCAAAGGTAAATTAATGTGTAATTAAAAATGTTTTACAAAGTCGAATTTGAATGTACAATTAACTCAACAATTTAAAAGAATTATTAAGTGCTCAGAAACAGATGCATGTAAATGACTGCTCTAAACAGACTACGTGATATTAGTATAGCAAGGCACATTACACACACACACACACACACACACACACACACACACACACATATATATATATATATAAAATCCATCTGATTTCCACTGAGTCGTTAGCCATGGCTGTATCTAACTCCGTCACCCAGTCTGAAAATACAAGAAATGTAAAATGAAAAATAGCTTAATAGAAACTTAAAATAATATACTTGGAATAGGCTATAGCAGAAAACTTCATAACTTTCCATTGTTCTGTGGAGGGGGGCCTCTAATTTCGAAACACCCGGTATATAATCTTCTTAAGCCACACAGCAACTTACTTACAGTAAGACTATAAAAAATTCACAATGAAACATGAGGAAGTTAAAAGAGATGTGTGTTGAGTAAAAGTTTCGGGGAAACTGAGTAGCTGCTCTTTCTTTCAGATGGGAAACACTCACATGTGACACGTCTCATCCCATACATGTGCTAAGAGGCCATTTTGGCTATCCTATAGTTGACCATTTGCTCGACACTTGACAGAAAGAAAAATGGCCTCGTGGCACATGTATGGGATGAGACGTGTCATATGTGAGTGTTTCCCATCTGAAAGAAAGAGCAGCTACTCAGTTTCCCGTAACTTTTACTCAGTACACATCTCCTTTAACTTCCTCATGTTTCATTGTGATTTTATATAGTCTTACTGTAAGTAAGTTGCTATGTGGCTTAAGAAGATTATATATATTAGCAAAATGAAAAGGAAAATAGACATAAAAACAATAGAGATAAAAATTCTCATAGCAAGATATGGCAAGGGTTTCTGCATCACTGATCTTTCTGCAGTTTCATTTGCCAAAACCTATGATTTCTACATTAATGTAACATCAAAAACGCATCAAAGGGGATACTGTTGCATAACTGATTTCTTTGGAAACACCCTTTGGAACGAGTGCTGTTACAGGCAGTGAAGCAATACAAAGAACTTTGATGGTGTGGATAGTTCTAGTCAACTCTGATAAGATCATCTGAATTTGACAGACATGCATGTACTGTATGCAAGAGCTGAACTAATTGCATGTCTTTATTGCATTTTGTGTGTCCTTGCTCGAGACTCTCGTCATTCGTTTGAATCCTACCATGGAAAGTGAAACAGAGTTGAAAATATATAATGCAAGGTCATAAAGGGTCCTGAAAACTCACTATGAAGACAAGGTTGCTCTGAATATTTATCATCTGCTGGTTAAATTGAGAAGGAGGGACAAGTATAACGGGTGCTTCTTGATTAATAAAAAACCTCTACTGTTATCCAACTTATTTAGTACACAAACTGCTAACAACTCAGGGACAAGGACATATAATAGCTACAGAGGCTCAGGTGCTACCATGATTCTGAAGGTTTAAGGCGATAGTGAGGCCCTGTTCCTGTAACTTATTAACTGTTAAGAGGCCGACTAATAAAATTTCATCTTTTGTTTTCAAGAAAGCTCCTACGTTTATTTCCAACTCAGATACAGGACTAGTATGTGCACCCAAAAAACAGTTGAGGAAGTTGGGAAGTAAAGTAGACAGTGTGGTTATTGAAACTTTATCTGATCAAAGTGACCAGTAGATTCCGTGTGATTCAAGGTGAAATACTGGAACGAAGTATGAGAATTGTTGTTGTGATACGAATGACCACGTAGCTAAGATCAATGAAGATGTGGGTGGGGAGTGTAATGGGCAAGGAATGCCTGGGAGAGACTGCATGCAAAAAGAGGTACAAATTATTAGTTTTTCTGCTATGAATAATTTGGTGATTGGAGCTATTCTCTTCCATCAAAAGGACATCCACAGGTACGCTTGGATATCTCGAGAAGGGAATCAAAGAAACCAAATAGATCGCATGGCCATTAATGAAGAGAGGGAAAAGAACACTGAGGAATGTTAGGAACTACAGAGGGACAGATGGTGAAAGTGATCAACCTCCTTTTCATTACGAAGATAAAGCTGCAATTAAAATCTCCCAACAGTAAAGTTGACAAAGTATCTAAGTTTGATGAAGTAAAGCTTCTCGAAGATGGACATGAAGGGCCTCTTCCAACTGAATGTTGAAACAGAATGGCAGCTATAGACACCATATCCAAGAAGAGCACTCAATTCATGAAGGCTGGTTCAACATATAAAATGTAAATCAAACTGCTAGAGAGAAGTATTGGGCTACAGCGTAAACAGACAGAAACCTTGGATATAAAATGTGTGTGCACGATATGGGTATCTGTCAAGACTTTCAAACTAATATTCAAAAACACAAAACTAGAACGAACAAGATGTAAGGTGGTGGATTTTTTGGTCCGTACTTTTCCCTCACTGGTGGCAGAACTGCACGAGATTCCGGCTCTCATTAAGCTTCATTTTCAAGATTAAGAATTTAGTGTTCAGGAAACACTAGAAACTTTCCTTGCTGTCTTCAATACTCCTAGAGTTCGTTTAGGGAAACTCGAAGCATAATTGTGATCGTGATTATTTCGACTCGAATATCATTAATGAGAACTTCAAGGGCTTGATCTCGCAAGGAAAACTTTGCTGCTACTAATGATCTTCGCTACTTAACTGTTCAATAGACTCTCATTGTGTCCCGAAGGTTTATAATAGAATGTCCCAACGTGTTTATGTTTATTATTATTATTATTATTATTATTATTATTATTATTATTATTATTATTATTATTAACTCAATACCCACGATATTCTTGGTGACACTTGCGGGACTTCAGATACATTTTACTCATCGAATAACGTATTGTTACTTTTACCTGCATAAGGACAGGTGGAGCTTCTTAAAATATACACCTCTGGCAATGCAGGGAATCGTAATCAAGTTAACAAGTTTAGTTTCACCGTTCTCGCGATAAATTACTTTTGTATTCATGACTCACGTTTTTGCAAGAATTTAACGAACAAGCTAATACTGTCTTTACATTTACAATATGATCTAAGGAATCTGATCTTATCAAAACAGAAATATTTAGATTATATTACTTGTTAAAATCTTGAACACGAAGATCCTGGCATGATTGCTTTAAGGGGTTCAAACACAAATTCTTTAAAACACCATAAATAGCAAAACTTGAAAACATTATTTCACAAGCTTTCTAGTTCTGATAAATACCCAAGATCGAACAATAAATAACAAACATTTTGATCTCTGGAAACCAGTAATCCCCGGAGTGTGGTTCGTGTTTGTTTCTTTCCCTCCGCCATAAAGCTATGAATTAACTCCGTTCTGCTTTTCACGATTCTTACTGCTGTAACCTTCCATCGTTCCCTCCTTAAATAGACCTTAATTCCTGCTCTTGGAGTCAAGATCTACTCTCCCTTTCCTTTTCTTCGCCTTTCTTCGGGATATTCACTCCTCGTCTCTTTCTTCTCTCTGTTAAAAAACTATAATATTGAAGAAATAATAAGACTTAGAATAGGCAACTAACCTACCAACTATGATTCAAAAGAATATACAAGTAAAACTAACAACGTCAGCGTTTACTCCTATATAAAGCATATAAACACGCTATATAAAGAATATAAACATTTAAAAGCACGTAACGATTCAAAACAAAACGCTCTTATGTCTTGTAATGTATAGAATCTGAATGTTAATATGGACAGAGACCACTCACATGTTTATTTCATTGGAATTATCCCTTGTTGGGGAAAACTGTTTATACATTTGAACACAACAATAATTTTTGCAGTTTCTTTTCATAATGCCCAATCAGTATTGTACATCTGCAAATATCAGCCATTTCACACTCCATTCACTAGCTATATTTTTAACCCAGCAACTTTGCTCCTAAATCTAATGCCCTTTCTCTAAATTCTTATACCACCATAAAAGCTTTCAACTGTTCTACACAAACTTTTATATACAATATATCCTTAGCACCGTTCATATTGCCTCTCCACCATTTGAACTTTTGGTATGTCTATGTCTGTTTTGTACAACTTTTTGTCTTTGTTGTCCGCCTTAGCATTCGGTCGCCTGGCACAATCACTTTTATATTTTCCAAAACCTACCAATACATATAAAAATATCTCAGATTTCCTCTCATTCGCTTTAACTTTCAATTCTGGATTATACACATTATATATTCACATATATGTATATTATCAATATGATATACATATTGTCACATATATGCTGCTCTCGTTTCTCCGTTCTCTCAATATAGGGATCCATTTCCCTTAAAGACAGGACAGCAAGACTAGGAGTATGGTAGGGACTCCTGGCCCACTTACAAAGAGATAGTTGAATGCAGTTTTGAGAAAAGGGTCAAGGCAGGTAACTGAATTAGCTTAGTCATAAGGAGGATAATCATACTAGTACTTACTGTATACCCTTGTCCCCAAAACCCATATCCCTTTGCTCTCCTTTTTGCTGGTTCTTAATTGTTTTTCAGAACTGTCGGGCGACCGCTCCTCAATCCACGCCACTTCTCGGTCGAGAGACACCAGTTTCCTTATCAGTCCCACTTCAGTCGCCCTTTAGAGCACACCTGTGATCTGCTAGGTCCCGAATCTCGGGCCGTATCCCTTTGTCTTGGCATCTTGCCACGCTGATTTTGAGGGGGCCAGTCATATTCCACCCCCCCCAGACATATTCCCCTCCAGACATTCCAACCGCCTGCCCCCCCTCCCAAAAAAAACGGACATTTTCCCATCTGGACATTTTTCTCCTTAGTATACAGCAAATTACTGTTACCCCAGTGATAGTTTAAGTGGTTGGGATGCTAGTTCTGCCAATTCTGTTGATAGTCATGTTATCACAGTGTACTTGGACTTTGGCGCCCAGGACCCTGTTAGTTGACACCAAATCTCGGTATAGCCTGCACACGACATGTGGAAGTAATCAAAACAAGTAGGGGTGGAGACAAGATTTGTTATGAAGGCTACATGTACACAAAAAAAAAAAAAAAGAGACAAAACAGATACGTATTCGATGGGAGTGTACACAACGAAAAACCAAACCATGTAAGGGTGCATTAACAACACGCTTAACCCTGGATTATGTGAGAGTAACTGTGCCCCATAGCCATGAAGTTGACTGTTTTGGTGTTGAAGCAGGGAAGGTGCGATGCAATATTCACCAAAAAGCAAAAACATCACGAGAGAGTACAACTTCTATACTTGCCACAGCCATTCAAGAAACTCCAGAACCTGTGAGAATACATCTAGGAAGAGGAGAGTCTATCAAAAGAAATATCTGATGTCAGAAGCAGGGTTCACTAACAAAGAAACCAATATCGCTGGGAGAATTTCTTGTGCCTGATGAATGGTCAACAACAGGCAGCAAGCACCCACAGCCCTTTCTGATACATGACAGTGTACCACAGTCTTCAAACAGGATACTTGTTTTTGCAGAGGATAATGTTCTGCAACACTTAGCTATATCTGATACATGGTACATGGATGGCAACTTTTCTTTAGACCCAAATATATTCATGCAGCTGTATGTTATTCGTGTGCCACTTGGTGGTTCTTCAGTTTCAGCTGTTTATGGTTTGCTACCCAACAAACAGCAGTGAAGCTATGAAGTTGTTATCAAGGCAATAGTAGACAGATGTGAGGAACTGGTATTTACTCCTGATCCAACTGTTGTAATCATCAACTTCGAGAAATCTGCCATGAATGCTGTTCAAGCAGTCCTTGGTCACCATGTCAGAACGCAGGGCTGCTTCTACCATCTTACCCAAAGCACTTGGTGGAAAGTTCAAGATCTTGGTCTTGTGCAGAGATATAAAAACCAGGAGGAAATCAAACACTTTGTTGGTATGCTCGATGGTCTAGCGTTTCCACCCTTGACTGATGTTGAGGAGGGCATAGCATTTCTGAAAAATACAACTCTTGAGGGGCTAGAAGAACTACTTGATTACTTTGATTCATTTTATGTATCTGGAAGCATTCGTTGTGTAAAGCCATCACCCAATGTTCTATCAGTACGAATCCGGCGCTGTCCACCTCTTTTTCCTCCACAAATTTGGAATGTGCACAATGTTACCCTGGCAGGAGGGTACCGCACGAACAACATGTGTAAGAGCTGGAATAATGCGTTCTCTCACTTGGTTGGCCACAAGCATCCATCTTTGTGGACACTCATTGATGCATTAAGGAAGGACTGTTCTTTGGTGTCCCTTGCCTTGGTTCAGGAGTACCGTGGTCAGCCTCCCAAAAACGTGTCAAACGGTCCAAATGACAACTTCAGGAGCGGCTCTGAGATATGCGTAGCTCGACGAGATGGGAAGAAGACTGTAGAACAAACTTTGAGGGCTGTTGATTATTGTAATCGACCCTAAATATATGAATGTATTGAATATTTTAATCCTTAATGCAAAAAATTAACTGGCAATAATGACAATTTTCTTCTGTACTTGACCCTAAATATCCCACATGAATATTTTAATCCTTAATGCAATTATGTTTTTATCAGTTTTTACAGTTCAATAAAAATACAATAAATCATGCATGACTCTAAGAAACAAACAAACTTTCGCTCTTATAGTAGGTAAATGTCCAGAGGGGAAATGTCTGGGAAATATGTCCTGGGGGGAATATGTCAGAGGGGAAAATGTTTTGCGGGGGAATGTGTTCTGGGGAGAAAATGTCCTACGCTCGATTTTGAGGCCAGAAGCGGCCTGGCGACAAGCCAACATCAGTTGTTGAGGAAGACCTATTGGATGAACTGGATATTTTGCAGTAGTGCATGTTGTAATCTGGATTTGCCTGGTAAGCCTGAATTTGCAATTGAGAACCAGTGTCTATTCCTCTCACTAAATCTCTCATTTCTGTTTTCCTTAGATTTCATCTTCATCTCCCCTTGCTTAATACCAGTATGTGTTTCGCCCATATGAATCAAATTTATTAATGAGATAATCCTTTGCTTAGTGTCACAGAGTAAATCAGCCCTGCATGGTGATAGCTTATTGCAAACGAGAGAATCTTTCAGTCACGAGGTGTTACCTGGATCATTCTATTTCCGGGCACGTTATAACGTTTAGCCTCGCATTCTTGCCATCGCTCTTGCTTGGAAGACTCCTGCCTTACTGCGGCAGACTATTCAACGTTTAACATTTTCATAAATCAGTAATTGCAAAGGGGTCCGTAGAGGGGACCCAGATTCCGTTGTGCTCTAGATTGTAGCAGTTATGTTTTTATTGTAATCAGAATCAGTATTTTGTGGCGGTGTTAAGTCTACTAATAACTTTCTTTATCGAGAGATATATCATTATTCTTTTGATTGAATTGCTTATGTTGGGTGCAATAAAATACTAAATAAACTGAACTGAACTAAACATAGATTTTAGGCCAAAGGCCCATATCTTGCATTGATCAAAGCTTTCAATTGGCGACCTACTATTATTCTTATACGTAATTTTATAAAATTCATGTTTTATTTGGTAATTACGGGTGTCCTCAGTGAGTGCAATTCAAGGCTTATCCTAGTATTTATCTAGTTAACATAATTAATCGTGGACAATCGTTATATATAAATATATATATATATATATATATATATATATATATATATATATATATATATATATATATATATATATATGTGTGTGTGTGTGTGTGTATGTATGTATATATACACATACATATATATACATATATATATATATACATATATATACATACATATATATATATATATATACACATATATATATATATATATATATATATATATATATATATATATATATATATATGTGTGTGTGTGTGTGTGTGTTACAGTAAGACTATATAAACCATATATTTCAAGAAATTCCTGAAATTTTCAGGGATATTTGATCCCCAAGGGGATAGTACTAAACATAGCGAAACTGTAATTCATCTACACTGTTTTTCCGTGTTTAGAATTAGCCCCTAGGGGATCAATTGTGTTTGCCGTGTTTGGTACTAGCCCCTCGGGGATCAAATGTGTTTTGCCGTGTTTAGTATTAACCCTCGGCGATTAAATGTCCCTAAGCGCATTTGATCCTTGAACAGCTAGTACCAAAAAGGGCAAACCACATTTGATCCCAGAGGGGTTAGTACTAAACCTGGCCGAACGGAGTAGGTGAATCACAGTTTCACCATGTTTAGTACTAGCCAATTGGGGATCAATGTTTCCAAGCGAATCGTTAGTGAGACGTTTCCCGACACCTCCAAAGTCGCATTTTCAAGGCTAAAAAAATATTTTGAAAATTAGTATCTAATGTAAGCATTCTGTGATGATATGAAAACAGCTCTTTATGATGTACGAAGACTTACAACTAAATAAATGGAGTTCGCTAATCCTTAAAATATCCCGCCTATATGAAATAAATTATTTGGAGTTCGCTAATCCTTAAAATACCCCACCTATATGAAATAAGGAGTGAAACAAATTTAAATACATGAAAACGAGGTCAGAAGAACCAGTTGCCCATGCTAGGCTGTAAACAATTGTACAGAAGAAGAATGTTTTTTATGATTATAGATACATAACTCAAATTTTCTCTCATTCTCTTTAACTTTCAGTTATGGACCATACAAAAGCAATATCATCTTCCAGAACCTTTCGTGCCACTCTCGAATCTCTCCAAAATAACCCTGGAGCAAAGGTCTTTGCGCTCTTTCACCCCTTCCCAGAGTCTCCTGAAACTACTGTGGGTATCCTTTCTAGCTCTAACATCTTTTGTTATTTTATATTAAAATAAAAGGTGTATATTCAAAACAACAAGAAATAAGTCACAAATTTTTAGCACCAAGAAACTTACAAAAGACGGAAGTGGCAGTAAAACTCGATGTTGCACTGCGTTATGGAAGAAACCTTTTACCTGTTCATTTCCACTTAAAAACTCTTATGTGATACAGTTAATAATATCGAGTCATTACTCATTCATTCTAATATAAATGAAGGCAAAATATTATGACCTTCCGTTAACCATATTCTTTTAAAGAAAAACTGTATTAAAATATATATTCTTTCTTTACATCTTATTAATTCATGGTCGGTATTATGGACACAAAAAGAGGCTCATTGCTCCCACTGCCCTGGAGAGTTAGGCTCCCCGACTCTCATACACTTAACTAGGATATTTTTTTAATAGATCTGCAAACGGAAGTGTGACAAAACTTGTCAGCTTTCCGACAAGAATTTACTGGAAGGAAATGGGAAGGAAAATGTGGAAAGCAAGGTAACTGAGTCACTAAGAAAGCTGCTAAGTGTGCCACCTAGGGAACACGGTGAGCAGTATCCCTCTAAGGATTGTATAGAATAAAAATGTGCCCATCTGATACCGAACATTGAAAATACTTGACAAAAATTTTGTCACACATATCTCCTCACACCAAGAAAATTTAGAATATGAACTATTCTCTTTAGATAAAAAATAACTAACCCACCTAAGGAGTTTCAAAGAAATATGAACATGGGAGAGTCAAGGTTTTCCAAATAATAAGGGATAAGAAGGACTGCTATAAGATTTAATTTCAAGTTCAGTCACCTCAGACAAAAGAACTTTTAGATTACCTTACATTCATAACATGTGACACAGACCAGGTAATTTCTTTCTGCAAACTTTACTGACATTGAAAATCAAAGGCAAAGGGCCTGATTCAGTTCTACATGATCTTTAAGTACTTGTGAACAGCAATTCTATGAGTTGCTTCCAGAACATCACATGGTTCTCGTCTCATATGTAGTTATAGTATAATGGATACCACAGCACTATTTTGACTCTTTTGTCGATAGGCTCTCTCTTGTTTCCTTACATCACATCTTGTAGTCTTCTGTGCTTTGAATGCCTTCAGATTTATTCTCCTCTTTGTGTATTCTTCCTCATCCTTGTCCATAACTGGCAATTCCATACTGAATGACTTACTTCATACATCTGCTGCTTTTTCTCAAGCAAAAGCGTCATTATGCTGCTGTTCATCACTGGAGAAATAACAGTATCGTGAACTGTAGCACCCAACATTGGCAACTTCTCCTCAAACACAGCCCTCAACATTCTGCTGTTGCCCGCTAAGAAGACGACTGCCCTTTGAACTGTACTAACAAACTTCTGGAACTTTTCTTCTACCATATATCTCATGCCCCTGCTGGTCCACTGTAACATTAAAATTTTCTGAAAAAGGGAAAAAGCCAATTATGTTTCATAAGCTTCAACAATTTTCTTGAATGATGAAAATAATGGTCATGATTTGATAAATATCGTCTCTTTGACCTTAAGGTAACACAGAAAGGCGATTAATTTTATTATACCAAAAAAGTATGCTTTATGTATGTGATTTTGGTGCCTGATAGCTGAGATTATTAAGGCAGAATTAGAGAGAACAGTGGATGACTTGTCATGAATATGGCGCGAAAACGCATTATAGGAAAGAAACTAAAAAACATCTTAGGTGCAGATGACGGTAATACAGGTTTCATACAATAATTCCTTTCTCCCTCCGTTGTTCCTCTTGCCTTCATTCGTAATTTGCCAAAGTGTATTTTGTTCTCGGATGAATCTCCTCACTGACACTCATTTCAAATAGAAGAAAATAAGACTTATGCATAAAAACAAAGTACTATAACCTGCCTGATATTCAAACTAAATAAAAACAAAGTACTATAACCTGCCTGATATTCAAACTAAATAAAAATAAAAGTAATATAATCTGCCTGATATTCAAACTAAATAAAAACAAAGTACTATAACCTGCCTGATATTCAAACTAAATAAAAACAAAGTACTATAACCTGCCTGAAATTCAAACTGAAATACAGAGTGCTCGTACTCTAGAGAGATGTGTCAGGGAAATTCAAGTAATTGCAATTGTGGATAAATGACAAGGAATAAAGATACATCTGGGGAGAAGTCTTTGCTCAAGAAAATATGTGCTTCATTTTTCCTCTTTCACTCCACTGCACTGCACTGGCTTCTCTCTTACATTCTTGGCCAGTTTTAGGCTGCCACTCTTCATGCTCAAGTAATCTAACCCCAGGAAAGGTGTTGCTACAGAGGGAAAGGTTTCTTTCGGTTCCATTATTTCCAGTTACGAGTATTTCCTAACTAATAACTTCTCTTTCTTTACGAAAAAAAGAGTCATGTCCTTTGTGGTTAAGCTCCATCCTTCTTTTTTTTTTTTTAATTCCGTTTTCCTTGCCCCCGTATTAAAAAGGGACATCAACAAAAAGTCATACCCTTTGAGGTTAAGCTCCACCCTTCTTTTTTTTATTCCCTTTTCCTCGGCTCTGTATTAAAAAGGGATATAAAACTGGCTGACCACTGGACTTTCGTTCTTTGGGAAAACAACATTGGAAATCTTTTCTGTTAACCAGGTGAAACATCTTATACAATCATATCTTTGCTTCATTTCAGTCTCCTTTGTCCTGAGAGAGAGAGAGAGAGAGAGAGAGAGAGAGAGAGAGAGAGAGAGAGAGAGAGAGAGAGAGACTATATCAATGTAATAATTTTAATGACGTGACTGATTCACATAAATTATTAATTGGAATATCCTGGGATATAGGCTACATCTAGTAAATATTAGAATGACATACGAAAATGAAGCACCATTTAATGAAGCAGATTATTCATATTTAAGACTTCTTTTATCCTCAAACCACTCCAAACTATTCTCAACCGAGATACATGGAAAAATCAAAATATCTTTACAGCTGGTCGGCTGCTGTCACCTTCAGGGTAATAGTACGCCTTTCGGCTTAAACCAGCCTGCATCAGGTGAGATCACAACTAATCCAGGTTGGCAAATATATTTTTTTTTTTATAAAACAAGATTTTACAATGAGACAATCGCTGTTCTGTTAGGTTGTATATGACACACTGCAAATGCGCATGTGCGTACTCACACATGATGCTTCGATAAGTTGTATTCAGTTTAGCTGTCATTCGGTCATTGTTTCGTTATGTGTTGAAACCTTTGGTAGTTATACAGGTCTAGCCAAAGCTAAGAAAAGACTTATTTCTTCTCTTGAGGTGTGTTATATTATGATTTCGAATGTCAGAAATGGTGCCATGTATTTCTATCATATATTCTTATGTTTTGTGTATTGTCTGTTTTATGCAAAATATCTGAAACGAGCTACGATTCTGTATACTAGTATTTCACCTGTTGTATCTACCTTCAGTTTGAATTTTGTCTGTAAGTTGTGACAATTATGAATTTACATTGGACATAATGTCTGCAGCAGCAGTGAGGTAACCAATTCCTGAAGCTGAAGAGAAACTGTTTTTCATCTCCCGTCGGTTATCATTACAGCTGGTTATATTCAGATCTGTATATCATATCCATAGTTATGGAGACGTAACAGAAAGTCAACGACTGATCAAGAAACGAATTCAGCAGCAGATATTAGAAGCAGGACTTGGCTGAGCTACGCGGAGTTACGCGAGAGGAATCACAAGGTTACTCCACGGTTCTGAATCTTGGAGCAACTAAGTGTCCTAAATCGCTGCAGATTCTGCCAATGTAGCAACTCGGAAAAATGGATTCTTCCCCTTTCCTTCGAAAATTCTCCTTCGAAAATTCTCCGGAGGTCAATGGGATAACCAAAATGGATCCTTTCGTTCGGATATTACCTGAAGGTCAGTGATGTAAAAAAATGGAGCCCTTCCTTCGAATAGTACCAGAATCTTGAAAGTAAGAAACTGTGTTAAATGCCCTACAAAGCTACAATCCGATAACTGCATATTTGGGACCTTTATGACAAAGTGTAGGCTACCAAATTCTACAAAACGAACTAATTCAGCAGCAGATTCAGGTACAGGCATTCACCAAGGTATGCCAAAGTCAATTTAAGGGAGAAATAAGCCCACAATTACAATAAATACAAAGATCGTGAATTGTAATTTAAAATAAACTAATACACAGAACTGTAAAAAAAAACACTGAATAACGGTAAAGGTTATGCTTAATACAAAGCAGATGCTATGCAGACAAACATTATACTCCAGGGGTTCCCAACCTGGTGCTTGCGAGCACCTCTGAGCTCTCTGATGGTCTGTTAGTGCCCTCCTCAAGTTAAAATCGTGCTCGCGAGCATCAACTGTGCGTAAGCCCAACTGCCGAATTTAAAATACCCTTCCACCTTTTTCGTTTGGTATGTATAACACTGCTTGAGAGTTGCTTTGGCACACACTGATGAGGCAAATATAGAAAACTGGCCAAAGCAGTTCAGCATCAGGGTTGTCACTGAATCCACAAAGTAGCGGAGAGGTGGGCTTGTTTTATTTTTCTTTTTTAATGTCCAGGATTTGAAATAATTAGCTTGTGTATCAGTATTCAGGGAATAGTTCTTCCTATCAATTTTGTGTGTTTTCTTTCTTTCTTTGTAGTTTTCCACGTATATCGCAACATGATTAATGTAATGAGGAATATAATTGATAATAAGCAAACGTATGTTTTAGTTTGTTACTGAACAATAAAACTCATTTGGTTACATTTTTAGATATCAGAGGTAAACATATTACCTGTGAATCACTGTGCTGCTCAAGTACTATAATACCTATGACAGTTATGTAAAATGTGCCTGATTGGTGAATGACAGTAACTTTGAATAATCATCCAAGCATTAAAATTTCATTTTTGAATCTTCAATGAAAGAAATTAAAAATTTTTGTTACCTTTAAATAAGCGAAGACCAAGTCTTTCACTTACTAATAATTGGACTGCTTCTTAATTCCCAAAATCGCATTTTTAGGAGTAAAATGCATTTTTCCTAACATACAAACCCGAAGTCCTTTACATATGGGGATACTTTTGGCGTAGCTGAACAGGCCACTAACGACTTACAAGGCATGAGTTGGTATTACTACCAGCTGGGCATGTGGTTAGTAACAGTGGGAAACCCATGGTACCAACCGCCCAGATTCACGCATTCACTTTACATTCTGGCCTAGGGCAGATTGTGGGGCGGCTGAGGTGGGTAACCTGAAAAGAAACCTCGGGTTTGTATGTTAGGAAAAATGCATTTTACTCTTAAAAATGCGATCTGTTCCTACACAAATACAAACCCTTGGTCCTTTATAATGGGGACTCAAGATTCAGTGGGAGGAATCTGAGTGGAGGTCTCTGAATGAATGGAAGTTCAACACACCTCGTGTTCACCTGGGGTAAGAGCCAGGAGGACATGGCCACTGGACCGTGAGCACAGTTGTGAGAACTCTTGTGATACGGACCAGTCTACTAGACTGTCCTAGCGGTGATGAGGTTATGGTATGTAAACGATCACACAGTGAGGTGAAAGCCATAGACAATCCTTCCCAGCCACATTAGGGGTGATTGGGAAACGTCGAGGACTAAGGACCAACATAAGGAATGGGTTTGGTAATTAGCCCGCAACCCCTTCCCCGCCTTGCAGGGGAAAGAGGGGACATTACATCTAATGTGTACCTGAAAGGCAACAAAGATAGGACACTCAAGTAATGAAACTCACCTGCGTCAGATGTCCGGTTCAGCTTGTACGGCCGAACTCTCTGCCCGAGGGAAAGGGTAGGATGACAGAGAGGGAAGAGAGAGCCAGTCAGTCACTCACCTTTCACGCCCAATCATGCACGTACAAAGACGAGACGCAACTCTGTCCTATACGGGAGCTGAGTAAGTTACACAACTTGTTGAGCAGCCACCACTGGTCCCAAGGAGAAGGTATCTAAGGACCGATGGGTAATGTCCCTTAGGTAAAAAGAGGTGAATGTGGTCTGGCATGACCACTCCCTCGCCTTCAGTACCTGCTGAACCGACAGGTTCTTCTTGAATGCTAAAGAGGGCGTAATTCCCCTGATTTCGTGAGCACAGGGGTGCAGAGGGCTGGTGACATCCTCGCCAGCCTTTGTATATGCTTTCGTGATAACCTCACGAAGCCAGAAAGAGATCGTGTTCTTGGACACCTCCTTCTTGGGGGTCCCGGTGCTAACGAAGAGTCGCCGATGCTCAGGCCTGAGCGCCCGTATAGGACAGAGTCGTAACTCATCAGGGTCATTATCTACAAAGTCACTCAGGGATGGGATCGTGAATGACTCAAACTGAGCGTCAGGGACCGCTGGGTTTTGAGTTTTCGCTATGAACTCCGCGACAAAATTTGAGTGTTACTGAAGCCCACCCCCGAGTGTTTAACTGAAAAGGAAAGTCCCTGTAATTTGCTAATCCTCTTTGCTGATGCCAGGGCTAGAAGGAAGACGGCCTTGAGAGTCAGATCCCTGTCTGTGGCCTCTCATAGTGGCTCGTAAGGGGCACAAGTTAGGTTCCACAAAACGTGAGACACGTCCTACTCGGGGGGCCTGAGTTCCCTGGGTGGCTAAGACCGTTCGAAGCTCTTCATCAGCAAGGACATTTCCAGGGATGATGAAATATTGATGCCTTTCAGCTTCAGGACCAAGGCTAAGGCCGCCCTGTATCCTTTTAACGCTGAAATTGATAAGAGCTTCTCCCGACGAAGGAAGACGAGGAAATCCGCTACCTGCTGAAGAGTGGCTCCCACTGGAGAGTAATCCTGTCTACGGCACCAACCACAGAAGACAGCCCACTTACCCTGGTAAACTGCTGCGGAGGACTTCCTGAGGTATCCTGCCATCTCTGTCGTTGCCCGGCGAGAAAAGCCTCTTGCTCACAAGAAATGGTGGATAACCTCCAGGCGAGAAGAGACAGGGAGGCCATGGCGTGGTGGTACCGTTCTAAGTGGGGCTGACGAAGCAGGTTGTGCCATAGGGGAAGTTCTCTCTGAACGTCTGAGAGCAGAGCCAGCAGGTCTGGATACCAAGCGGCTCCCGGACGCTTGGGGGCCACCAGGATCATTTGAAGGTTCGTCGACACCAGAACCTGACTGAGAACTGGGTGACAGAATGGGGGAAAGGCATACACTTGGTGGTTGTCCCATGAGTGTTGGAAGGCGTCTTCTGCAGCTGCCCATGGGTCCGGCATGACAGAAAAGAAGGTCGGAAGCTTTCTGTTGTACCGGGTGGCGAACAGGTCAACTACTGGATGCCCCCGCAGGTCGAAGAGCTTGTCCACCACGCTCTGATGGAGGGACCACTCGCACCCCACTACCTGATCCCGACGGCTGAGCGTGTCCATCAGGACATTCCTCTTGCCTGGAATGTACCTGGCCGACAGCTCCACAGAGTGGGCAACTGCCCATTGGTGCACCTGCAATGTCAACTCGTGAAGAGCTCGGGAGACGGTCGTGTTGTCGCTCATCAATGCTACCGAGTGTCCTAACAAACGGTCTTGGAAGCACTGAAGAACTAAGAACACTGCCTTCATTTCCAAGACATTGATGTGAAGGTGCCAGTTGTGTTGGTTCCCCACACCTGAAGTCAGCAACTCCTGCAGGTGTGCGCCCCAGCCCTCCTTCGATGCGACTGAAAAAAGCAGCAGGTCCGGGGGGGCGAGAAGACAGAGGTGTCCCTATGCAAAGGTTCCTGTCATCCAACCACAAGGCGAGATCGTCCCTCATCACCTGAGAGATGGGGATGAGAATGGACTGGGGTTCCCGAGACTGATCCCACAAGTCCCTCTGTCTCCACTGGAGAGACCGAAGGTGGAGTCGCCTGTGCAGAATGAGTTTCTCCAATGACGACAGGTGGCCGATCACGACTTGCCACTGTACAGCAGGCTGGTCATGTTGTGTCAGGAACTGCCTCGCTACCTTCCTGAACATGCTGATCTGAGCCTGAGAAGGAAAGACTCTGCTTGCTGCCGTGTCGATCAGCATGCCCAGGTACTGAGTCCTCTTTCTGGGAGTGAGATCCGACTTCCGAAAGTTGATCACGACACCCAGTTCGTGACACAACTAGAGGAGACGTTCCCTGTCCTGTAGCAACTGCAAGCAGGAGCTTGCAAGGATTAGCCAATCATCGAGATACCTCAGTAGACGTATCCCGTGCGAATGAGCTTAAACTGAAATGAGAGTGAACACTCTTGTGAACACCTGCGGAGCGGTCGACAGACCGAAACAGAGAACCTTGAGGACAAAGCGAAGTTTCCGACAAGACAACGGATGAACTGGTACTTGGAAGTATGCGTCCATCAAGTCAACCGTCAGCATGAAGTCGTTCTCCCTGACGGCCGACAGTACCGTGCGTACCATCTCCACTGTGAACCGTGTCTGGTGAATGAAATGATTCTGGGGAGAGAGGTCGATCACTGGTCTCCAGCCGCAGGAGGCCTTCTCCACGAGAAAAATTCTGCTGTAGAAGCCCAGGGACTGATCCTCGACGGCTTCGATGGCGCCCTTGCTCAACATTGTTTCAACCTCCTGAAGAAGGGCCTGTTTCTTCAGGGGGTCTTGGAGATAAGATGGGAACTGGACCGGAGTGTCAATGAGGGGAGGCGGTGACACGAAGGGTAGAAAATATCCCTCCTGAAGGACATCCACTACCCAGGTCTCTGCTCCATATAGCTGCCACATTGCCCAATGGCTGGAAAAGCATCCCCCACCGACGGCAGCATCTGAGGGGGCCTCGCCATCCCTAGTGAGCTCCTCCCCTCTTCTTCTTGCCCTTACCTTTCCTCTTGGGGGGGGGGGACAGGTTGGCGAAAGGGACCCTATGGTTCCTTATGTGGAGGCGAAGAAGAAGAGGGATGGACTTTACCCCGAATGGCTGTCGAAGCACCAGACTTCTTCAGGGCTGGGGTGGTAGCCTGGTTCAGGGACCGGGCCGTAGGACGAGAGGGTTGCGCAACCCCTTTCGTCGCTGCCTGGGGGACAGGATGGTCGCGTTCGTCGGCCTTTCTCTTGACCACTGCAGCGTCCACCTCCCCCTTGGGGAAGAGGGAGGTGGAGTCCAGAATAGGTCCATTACGCAGAGACACTGCAGCCTCCATACCTAGTGACCTGACAATCCGAGATAGCACCGCATCCCTTCTCTTCAGCACCAGGTTGGCCCAGAGGTTTGCCGCCTGGTGGCTTATAAAGGAAATAGCCTTAACCCAGGCTGGCAAAGACTCCTGAAGGTCAGATCCTCGCTCTGGGTAGACGGGGCCACGATTCTTGACAACGTGAAGGCCCAGTTGTCGAGCCAAGAGATCGCCTGGAAGGCACATGGAGCTGTACCCTCCAAAGCCCTCATCTCAGCTTGCAAGAAAAGCTCCTGCTCTCCCAGCAGCTGAGCTGAAGTGGCACCAGGCGCTAACCGAGTCAACCCTGGTTCCACGACCTTCTGCTGCAGTACACCTTCTGACGGAACTAGTACTTCTTCTGTCTTGGTAGAGGGGGAGGTTACAGATTGGTAGCTCGAGCCGAGTGAAGCGACGACGACGGTCCGGCGACTAAGTCGACGACAGTCCGGAGACTAAGTCGTTCACCTGGCTGAGAACGCTGTCTGCTAAGGGAGACCACAGTAGACCAAGAGAGGGTTTGGGCTCCCTCCTGGAGGCGTAGGACTCCTCTAGTCTGGATGACCGTTCATCCAAAGGGGCTGGAAGCGGTTCCTCCAAGCCGTTGTGCTGATGGATCAGCACAACAAATTCTACAAACACCCTCTGCATTTCCGGTGTGTCCAGGTCTCTCGGAAGAGGACCCTCCAAGATACGGTCATCCGGGAAAGCCCCACCTGCAGGAGAGCCCAAGACAGACCCCGTCTCTCTGCCTTGCATGACAGCAGTGTATGACCTCTCGCTTGCCTGGAGCGAGGGAGGGCGGGACGCTCCCGAAGCCAAATGCCTGAGGGCCTTAGCCCTGGCAATCCTACCGACCCCGTTTCCTCCCGGAGAATTCTGAGGAAGTTGAGGGGGTGGGAGAGACAGAGCCAACACTACCGCCGCGTCCGCTGGTATAGCCAGTGGAGGCGACAGACCCATCATGGTCCCCGACCCGTAATGGAGGATCGTGAGAGGGCCTAGACGGACTGGCTCGTCTGGACGAGCGACCGTCTTGACGATCAGGGGACAGTCTCTTCACAGCCGATCCACGCTCCGATGCTGGACGAGCCTCGACACTGGGGTGTGCAGAGGAGACCAGCGCAGGAGTGTGGACTGCCGAGTGGAGGCTGCTGTCCCTATTGTGCAGGTGTTCCGGCCTTCTTCAGTGTCGAAACAGACGATGAAGGCTGTGGGGATCCTTTCGTTCATATCCCCGACACCTTTGGGGACGGGACGTCCTTGGGCACCCTCCCCGCCGTACCCTTGTCCGATTTGGGCAAGGGCGACGGTTTGGGTGGGGGAGAAGCCCACAGGCTCTTCCCCTTCTCCCGTTCCGTGCCCGAACTCGTGACAGAGGTCGAGCCCGTGTGGTTTCCCAGAGGAGTTCATGCTTTCGGCGACACGCACTTGAGAAGCACTGAAACGGAACCAGTCCGGGAGGATGGAGCTCCCGAACCGTCCGAGGAGGGTACTGAGGTGCCCTTCTCGGCGAGAGAACCAGCAGTTCGTCCCCGAGGGTGGGGAGAGCACTGCCCTGGCAGAGCGAGTCTTCTAAGAAGGAGGAGGAGCTGCCCTCCCATTCCTAGCCCAATTGGACTTAGAAGAGGGAGGGGGAGAGGAGGACGAAGACGAAGATGAGGATGACGACGATGTGGAAGAAGAGGAAGAAGAAGATGGGGATGGTCGACGAGCATGCTTCTTCTTCTTATCAGAGATAAGACCGCATCCCCCAGCTTGCCGAAGACAGACCATATGGGGTTGATGGAAACTGGGGCAGGATTGGAAGCAGGAGCAACTGGTTGAGGCAAATCTAGCTGGGAGTGTCTGCTGTCGGGAACAATTGGTGAAACAGGGAATGTCGGACGGTCAGGGGTAGGCACAGGTAATGGTGGAAGCGAGGCAGGAGGTGTGAGAGTGTAGTTGGGAGGCGGCGGAGTGACCAAGCATACCGGGTCGACCAGCGTCGACACTGAGATGGCAGGGATAGGGACAGCACCATATGCATGATGCACTCCCACCGAAGTCACCACTCTCCTTGGCAACACAGCAGTAATGGTGGTGGTCGTGAGAGCATCCACCATGTGAGTAGTGGGGGGAGGGGGCAGTAACCCCGCCCATGCCACCGAGCTGATGTGCTCGAGAAGCGAGGACAAATCAGGATTGCCAACCATCCGGAGCGACTCCCACGCCTGACTCAAACCCAGCACAGATCCCAAACCTGAGGAAGAAGACAAAGGATGGCAGGGTTCCCCCCCCCTTCCAGGGATGAGGGACTCTGGGTGAGGGGGGTGGGAACTGAGAGGAGTGTAGGCTAGGTCGACCGATCTCGTCTCCTCTGTGACTGTGGATGCAGACACAGGGGACAGGGAGATGGATTCCATCACATGGGTCATCAACACTACAATCAGGGGGGTCCTTGCTCCCTTTACGACATTTTAAGCAAAGGGAGTGGGGGTCTGATCCCGCACTACAGTGGAAGGCGCCGCACTTTTTGTCCTTACCAGGACAAATTTGGCGCACTGGCTTATCCAAGTCATGGGTTTACAAAAGATCATCCAACTTACAACCCCACACAAATGCACAGGGGCACAAGCCAAAATGAAAACAGGAACAAACACACCATGTACAGGTTGAAGCTTTAGCATCCAGAGGTCACAGCAGAGAGCTGCAAAACATGTCCGCATCAGACAAGGCCGGAAGTAAAGTGGATGCGTGAATCTGGGCGGTTGGTACCGTGGGTTTCCCACTGTTACCAACCACATGCCCAGCTGGTAGTAATACAAACTCATGCCTTGTAAGTCTTCAGCGGCATATTCAGCTATGCCGAAAGTATCCCCTTATGTAAAGGACCAAGGGTTTCTATTTGTATAGGAACAACTATAAAATTATTGTGGTGCTCTCACAATTATCCAGAAAACAGGCGGGTGTTCATCAGCTTAAAAAGGTTGGGAACCCCTGCATATTCAATATATCACTTACTTCGAAGGTAATAGCCAATACATCACATAATACGTTTACTAGAAAATATAACAAGATACTGAGAAACAATGTTGATATCAAAACTACAGGTTTGGCAAATGTTCACATACAATATGGTCAACCACAGGCTAATGTTATTCCGACGTTAGCAGTAAGTAGTAATGATAATAGTACTTTGTATAGATTTGTTGAAGGATCTCAGATTCAATCAATAGATTAGTTATACGATAGAAAAACAAGAGCCAGTATAAGACGTGTCATTGGGGGTCATTTTATCTGAGAATAGGGAAGTTTTTGAAGATAAGGTTTAAAGCTAGCAAGCTAGCACTGTCAAACATGCAAGGAGCCTAATGTGCCAAAATAAATGTGGCAGCTCAGAGATTCTGGCCTCCCAAAACAGCAGTTGAAACTGAAATCAAAGATTAAAGGAGGGTGCAACTCTCAAGGATAATGGTAAGCGAGGTTGTATGGTGACTATAACGTAACCTTAAGCTCAACATCCATTGACAAATCCCAAGGGCATGTTAGCAGCTTTAGAAAATTGTAAAGTATTCCCCAAATTGGATTTACGGTAACTATGCCAGTAGTTGACCATGGAGATCCAGTCACAAGAATTTTGTCAAGTGGATATTTCTTTGATTATTTTCTTCTTCTCCAAGAGAACGCCGTTACAGTAATGCAGCAATCTGACTGGAGACCACCATGGATAAAGTATTTACTGGAATACCAAAGGTGTTCTGTTTAACTGACATAATCATATTCTGACAGTAGCATAAAATGCCAATGAACACAAGGAAGGGGGTATCAGGATTCACAAATTGCCATTAAGATTCAGGTTTTACATCTTTGGCATACTGAAGTTTTGTTATTGATGGCGGTGGAATTTGTAAAACAGATGGGAAGTTGCAGCAGTTCACCCGCTAAGATTCCAGTACTTCTCTGATTTAGTTGATTGTTTGGTGGTTTATATCTGAACCTGAACACTATACGACTATCTTACATGTACGAAGTAAAAATATTCAGTATTTCTATGGTAGGAAAAGGTTCAAATAGGTTACCTAATGGTTCACATAGGTATTTCTGATGATTTTTTATGTGAACTTGACAGAATTATCATTCTGCTGCTAAGTCCTCGTTTAGCCTAACTATTACAAACCCTCATCGCAAACAATGATGGGGAAATGCAACTGGGGAACCGCAGCTGATAGCTGGGGACTTGGGGGCCCACGCAAAGCCATCTGGTTAGGTTAGGAGGGTAAGGTTATTGTGCATCTATGATTTTTAGAATTTTAATTTTTCCAATCAGTAACCATCGGTTTCCTGCTGTGGTCCCCCTTTATTGCTAATCATAAAGGGTGCTCCAGTGGGCTAATTTGCACTGAAAATCACTCTTGAATGATCGAAATAATCACGATATTTGGCCTTATATATAAAGCCAAACACTGGATCATTCAGCACTGGATCACTGGAGTGGTTTGATAATAAGGTAAAGAGATCCAGAAAATGAGATGAAGTACAAAGATCTAGAAAGATAAATTAAGAAAATCCCACAGCTGCATTAAGAAGTAAAAGTTTGAGGAGTTGAACACAAGATAGAAGAAAGGATGCAGGAATGATGAATGTAAAGTAAAAGTCTAAGAAGTGGGTGTAGGTAGAGGGCAAAAGGCCGCTGAACAACCGAATTTCACGTTTTCCTCATCCAAGTATTATTCTACTTAATAACAACTGCACCTTTCAGTGACCATTCAGAAAGTTTAATATAAAATTATCTTTTTGATAAAGAACTGTCCGTAAACTCTAAACTTACTTCATTCAGACTTTCCACAAATTTCAACTCTTCTTCTTCTTCCATTATTACGCATGATGACAGTGCTCTGTTTATGTCAGTCAGGTTGGTCTCACGTCTCTCCGCCACCTGCATAAATCGTCAGATTAGACATGGTAGATTTTCTCTCTCTGATATGAACACTCCCTAAAACTGCAATATTTGAGATAATTAAGGTAACACTTACGTCTCTTGAGTTCCTTGACACTCTGAGCTTCATATATATATATTTTTTTTTTACATAGGATTACTATCGAAAACATTACAAAGTCATCTGTTGGATAATTTATACAAGAATTAGCACAATGACAATTAAATTTCTGCTACCGATAAGCTTCGTTGCACTATAAAAAAAAAAATCATTATCCATGGTACCCCTTTCTCCATTTCATCCCATGAATGAAATCACAAAAATATGGCAGCATTATCACTATTAGTCTTCATTCAACCATATATTCACATTTCGTAAACGCTGAAGTGGTATTGAAGCATGAGGTTTCGGAGAAAGACCATTTACACTGCAAGTATTCTTCTTCTTTACTCTAAAATCAATACATTACTTAGTAAAGGACAAATAGTTAGAATTATGAATGGCCGAAACCATACCAATGAAAAGTTATCTTAATTCACTCACCTGGGCTATTATTTTGGTGTGATTCTTATATCCATTTACTAACACTTTTTCTTTCATTAGTTCCTCCTTTCGTTTATAATTGCGTTTCTCCGTTTCGTCCAGTAACTGAGATGCCGAGACGAAATCCTCAGTTGGCTTCAAGTTGCTTTGCATCTCTTCCAGCTCAAGCTGTCTTCCTTTAGTCTCGGAGAGGACATCCTTCAGGGTCTTATTCACTTCTTGGATGTATTTGACCATATTTTCATTAGTTTTCTTGGTTTCCATCAAGTCTCTTGCAATTTCGTTATCTATCTTTCTATTTGAGACTACTAGTAATTTTTCTAGTTTTGAATTTCTTTCCAACAAGTTTTCAATATCGCAACAAGTTAGTTTGTTTTCACTACAAATTTTGTCAACGTCATTTTCAATACACTTGAACCACTCATCAAAAGCTCTTTTCTTCCTCATTTGAGGTAAAGGACGCTCATTGGCGTTTTCTAATTTGACATATTTCAGCATATCAAGCAAGGCGAAATTAGGGCTGAAGCTCTTTGTAGATGTACCACTGAAAGCCCTACGACAGAAGGGACAGGACTTTGAGCCTTTATCGATGAGGCCCTCGATGCAGGCCGCACAGAGAGAGTGGGAACAAGGAAGCAGCAGGGGACAACGCTCTTCTTCGTCTAGAAGTTCTTGGCAGATCCCACACTCCATTGGTGGATGAGAAGCCTGCCAAGGAAAGACCACTTTGAAATTTACTTGCAAAAGTATAGCCTATCTGTAATACCCAAACCTAAAACATGGAAATTAAAATAGCATTTGAACAATGAAAAGATGGTCTCTGATTTGATTTTATCCAACTTTTACCAATGTAGCAGAAAGGTGACGTTTTCACCTGTGATTTCAAGGAAACAGCTTTATGTAACACACGAGCTCCTACAAAAGGATTACGCATCTCACGACCTGGTGAAGAGAATTTGGCGATTTTTTGTTAAGGAACCCTACAATAATTCTGAGTTGATTTTTTCACAAACTTGAATCATCATTTAAAGGTCATCTAATGGACATGTACTCTGGCTTTCAAAACTATCCTTCTCTTACTTAATAAATAGCCTGGTAACACAACTGCAGACACACTGCACAACAAAATAAAACCGGACTTTTTGGCGGTTTCAGAGCTTCACAGCTGGCTAAATTTTTGGGAGACTTTGACGGAGGTTTGGTCAAGCAGTCGAAATACAGTCACTGCATCACGCACTGTGAATCACTTCAAAGTTGATGTTACAGATAGTACTATAACATGTTCGGATCTTTCGTAGATAGTGACCCCAAGGGTTTTCGGGGGTCGTTATCTAGCCTCCTTGTTATCTAGAACTGTTATTTTTGGGGGGTCATTATCTTATGATATTTACAGTCTTCTGATTGTGTTTTTTACGGTAACTCCCAATGGCCTTGTACTAAACACGCAGCAAAGGTTTAACGGTCACTATCTAGGAAAGTTCCAAATGTCCAAAGTTAATTTTTACCACAGTGTCTAGCTAAGTAATTCCAAGATATTAGTAATAGTTATAGTGGTGTCAATTTATGGAAACACAGCTACTGTACAAGGGGTGGCGAGATATTTCAAAATTAACGATCATGGTTATTAGTAGCAATCATGGTAACACCATCACTAAAGGGTCGTTTTCCAATAGGAACTAGACTGAATGTGAAAAAAACAAGCACACAGGTGTGAAAGAACATAAGATTTTTTCTTTTTTCATTTTAGGCTTTGCTAGTAAAATATACAATGGTGTTAGATTTGTTAAGCAGAGCATTTGTGCTCATGTTGTATTGATTTTGAGAGAGAGAGAGAGAGAGAGAGAGAGAGAGAGAGAGAGAGAGAGAGAGAGAGAGAGAGAGAGAGAGAGAGAGAGAGAGGTCTAAAATTATGCATTTATTGGCGTACACGGCATTTAGTATGACAGAACAGTGAATGACGGAAAAATGTCACTTTTAACAGATAAGCCACTAATGAAAAAGCGGGCCTGTGAGATGATAAGAATAAATAAGAAAACAGATAATGGAAAAATAAGAGAATGAATAATATGAATTCTTCAGTGAGATAATGAAACAGGTGAGATTCAAGGACCCTGAATCAAAGATTGTATGAGTATAAAAATAATACCGACTATTAAAACTGGGATATTGTTTTGGGTATGAAACTTCTACGGGCATTCGCGAGTGCACGCATTTTCGTCCAGAACCGAGAGGCGCCCTTCCCACCTTGACAAAAAGGTCCCCTTGGTATGTTACTCCATTCTTACGGCAGTAGAAGAATTCCCTAAGACTGGAAGTCATCCTTGCTTCGCGCTAAGAAGCCTAAATTAATTCAATAGGTACGTGTCTGTGAAAGTGTGGTTCGGCCAGCCAATTTTTCTTGTAATTCTCTCGATTCTTAAACTTAAGTCCCTTGTCTTATTTTTCGTCTGGCAATTTTCAGTGATTTACGTCTTGTGTGTCGAAATCCTAAACAGTGATTCATCAACTGGAATCCCTCCTTAGGCCTTCAGCCTTATAGAAAGTAACTCATTAGGCCGCGCATCACTGACTCTGGGGTATCCATACCCCGGGAACCAAATGCTGGGGGTATGGGACTCGAAATCTGGGTACTGGTATTTATTTAATGTATTAATTTATACTTGACATATTTGGAAGACATACTGGCAAATAATAGGATTGGTGATAATTATTTCGACAGTCAAGTGAAGGGGGTTATGGGACCATATTGGACCAATCCATTGGGAGTCTGGAATCATCGAAAGGTTAAGAAGCCCTGCTCTTTAGTGATCGTGTATTGTTCTCCCGATTGCCAAGAGGCGTTCAGAGTCTTGAGCGCTGCATATTCAGCCGTTTCCAAATCAAGAGCCCTGTCCTACGTGGAAAATCCTCCAGTTACTTGTAGACTTTAATTAACTACGGATAGAATTGTATGGCCCTCCTAAAATTCTGAATATTTCTGGGGGAGTACAAAACCTTTACGGAGGTACGGACAAGTACGGCATTAAAGGGAGAACAGCTGACCCAGTGGTTCAGGAGCGAGTAGCTGCCGCTAAGAAAGCCAGAGGAGAAGAAAGAGAGTACGAATTGCAGCTGGAACGGCTGAGACTAGACAGAAGGAGAAGCAGGCCGGTAAACAGCGACAGCATGAGCTAGCCTTGGAGCGAGAGAAAAAGGAACACGAAGAAAAGGAGCGACAGCATCGTGTTGTCCTTTCCAATGACTTCTCAGTAACGAAAAAGTTGACTCACCATTTTAGCTGAACACGTAAGGACTGAAGCGGTGACAGGATGACAGGACTCGGGATTTGGATCTTTACTCTCAGTTCTTCTGTTCCTGACTTGAAGATTTCGTCTTGAGGAAAACCCTGAAAAATTTATATTTACATGGAAGTGTATCCACTACTTAGTAACAAGATTAGTCTTCTGCCTCCACGTCCACTCTCTATCACTCTGTGTTCGCACTATATACACTATATATATATATATATATATATATATATATATATATATATATATATATATATATATATATATATATATATATATATATATATATATATACACTCCACTCTCTATCACACTGTGTTCAACTATATATTATATATATATATATATATATATATATATATATATATATATATATATATATATATATATATAAAGCACACACTATATATATATATATATATATATATATATATATATATATATATATATATATATATATATAATCTGTGGTTTATTCTGTACTAGGAATTTCTTCCCAATAAACGTGTGCACAATGCAATACTACTACTAATCATTCGGCCAGCCCTAGGAGAGCTGTTTACCAGATATACTTAACTACTAATTATTATTATCCCTGAAAACTGACACAATTTTCATTCTGCCTTCTCGCACTTTCACCGGTCTGTCGAATAAACATTATAGTGTTGTACAATCTAGGCACAATCTATACATCTTATCATCCAGTCCCTCATTATCTTAGAAGTGGTTCTTCATTGTGATATTGATTAGTTAACTACCATCACAATACAATTTGGCGTCAACTGCTATTGTCGCTGACGCCGAAACTTAATTAATTACCAATGTTATTCACAATGGACAACCGCCTGGTAGAAATTATCTCGTAACATTCTGATAGCTATTGAAAAAAATATATATATATATAGGCTATATATATATATATATATATATATATATATATATATATATATATATATATATATATATATATATATATATATATATATATATAATGTAAAATGAGCTGATGTCGAAAGTTGGCAACTGCATTAGCATTAGTTTATGACTATAGCATAATATTTTGCTTGATAAAACGTCAGGAAAACATAACTTCCAGTAGAAATTAAAATACATTAATGGTATTCTGGTGTATGAAAGGTAAAACTTGCACCAAATGATGCAACCACTAACACGCCCCCGAATGACGTGGCCCATGCTTCGTCGTGTAGTAAAAAGCTCTCAGTATCTTTTTAACGATCACGTTACACCACTTTTATACAATTCTTTTACTGTAAAAGACACCCAAAATGAATAACCTACAGATTCTCTGTTTAATATCGGGTAAAAATGCCTTAGCACTCACACACTCGATAAACAAAACTATGTTTTCTAATTTTTCTAACTTGCAGCACCGTCCTTGTAGCACCAAGCCGAGACTGCAGTCGCGGGAGACGAAGCAACTCTATCGGCATGAGAGTTGCCGGTTGCTAATTTTGTAACTGCGAAAAGAATTCGTCACTTTATCAGCAGCTTGTAACAGCATCTAATATTTTTCGTCTTATGTCAGATGTTAACACCAATTGTAACAAGAAAAGGGATAAATATCTCAAGTTCCAGAGAATCGAGTAATACGTTCTCGTAGACAAATGCTGTCACGCTTCATTCCTGAATTGATCAAGTTCGCTCTTTATGTGAGTTGGTATTACGAGTCTAGCGCGCCCAAAATGGATACGAAAGTATCATTTGGATACGTTGTGAAGTAAGGCATGCGTTTTTACGACTCTGGCCAAAACAATACAAATTCTAGAAATTGGCAAAAAATGTGGATAGTATTACTGGGATTCTTCCGGAAAATGGATACCTTTTCTGTCTTGCGTTTTCCATATTTTATTTAACCTTCATTTGCTTTGTTATTGAATTTACCAGGTTTTGACCCACTATTCACGATCTCTTAAAATATTGCCCTTTCCTGACATGAATTGTACCCAAGATCTATTAACGAATGTAAAACGGGAACAGACGATATCGACCCTATTAACTCACGCCAAGGGGTCATGTTTGCTTGTTATAAATTCCCTTGGCTGCCAGGCGACAGAAGGTGAAACCTGTTCGGTGCATGTATGTATCACGCTCGAGATGAGCAATCGTTCGATACAGACACGTCACTGGTTATGTTTTTTTTTCTTTATATATATATCAGGGATCTTTCAAGATAGTGACACCCAACAAAGTTCGGGCACTAGCGGATAAAGGGAGGGGACGTCCACCGGGCCACTTGCCCCTCCCATGAAAAATAATGACAAAATAATAATATTGAAGATTTAGGTAATAAAATAACATAAATGAGAACTATAAAAATGGGAAAAATAAAAAAAAATCTATTAGAGAAAAATATTAATAAAATTATGAGAAAAAATAATCTTATTGATAACAATAATACGTACGCACACACATGGATATACTGTACATGTATGTGTATATATACATATATATTTATATATATATATGTATGTATAATATGAAAATTGGGCCTCATGAAATATTTCTGGATCCGCTAGTGGTCTAGCGCTCGTTAAATACGACTGATATTTCTTGGGGTTCATTATCTTTATTATAGTTAGTCTTTTTTTTTTTTTTTTTTTTTTTTTTACGGTAATCCCAACAGGCTCGTACTAAACACGCCGCAAAAGTGTTGGGGGTCACTATCCAGGAAAAAGCTATATTTGGTTACTTATTATACCTATATATTTTGTTGAAATGATTTTACTGTATGAGAAGAAGGTGGTATATCGGTGCATTACACTGCATTACAGTAAATCAATTTTGGGTTGTGATCGTTGCCTAGAATTTTTTGTTTTAAGAATTGTGCACTGCAAGTTCCTCGTAGGGCGAACGGGTTCCGTTCTCAGCTACCACTCTGTTGGCCGCGAGTTCGAATCTCCGACCTGCCGATGAAGAATAAGAGGAATTTATTTCTGGTGATAGAAATTAATTTCTCGCTATAATGTGGTTCGGGTTCCACAATAAGCTGTAGGTCCAGTTGCTAGGTAACCAATTGGTTCTTAGCCACGTAAAGTAAATCTAATCCTTCGGGCCAGCCCTAGGAGAGCTGTTAATCAGCTAAGTGGTCTGGTTAAACTAAGATATACTTTTTTGCACTGCAGGAGGCTGAAAGGAATGCGTGACATTTTTACCTTCACAGAATGCACGTGACCACCAGTGGCAAGAGCAAGTACTGTCAAAAGTTCCGCTCCTCTCTTTACTAAAGTTCCGCCAGCTTATTATGGTCAATGTAATGGTGAGTGGAGAACACTTATTTTTTAGGATAAAATAATAAGTCATGTAACGCCACTGAATTTTGGTGTCCAGTAAAGAAAATGAAATGTAGTGATGGTACCCCTATGTTCCCTGAACTCTCCCAATTTATGTTAGATTTGTTTGTCCTGCCGCCGCACTACTCTGCTGCAGTGGACAGAAATTCCCAGCATATAAAATTTATAAAAACTGCTAACAGGAACAAGCCAAATACAGAGTAACTAAATGGACTTTTATTAGAGAAAGGAAATGGAGGGAAATTTCACTGCTTTTAATGGGAGCCTAGTGATTCTATGCTTCACCCGACTTAGGCTGCTTTCAAGCAGATTATTTTTTTCAGGATGTCTAACTATTTGTTCTCCATTTTTCATTATTGCCGCAGCTACAGAAGCACGAAATCGGGTAATAATTTAAATTACTGTATAATGTAAATGTCTTTTCCCCTTGTCATTTTAAGTTACATTTTGTATTACTTCAGTTCCATTTGTGATTATGTATTAGAAATGTTTAAATACTTTCATTTGGATCAGGTTGCTTGTTTGATGATGGTTTCAATATCATTTACTTGATACACAGAAGGTAAGTAAAACTTTCGATCTGCAATGTTTAGGAGACTATTTAAATTCAGTGTTAACGTTGTTTGTGTTAATTATTACCCTTTTTGTGGTGAGTTATTAAACATTTTTTCATCACTCAGTAGTCGAGAAGAGAATCATTAAACAATACGTTGCATAGAAAAGATGTGTTCCCAGCGCACAACAGAATTACGGGAGTTGGAAGAAATGCTCTCCTTTGCCCGACGAATGATCAAGCTTCTTCTTCAAGAGACTGTGAAGAATTTATGCAGCACAGGTATGGCAGAAGCATCACTACAACAAGAGGACCACCGACTGTCAGTTCAAGCATACGTAAGTGTACAAATATACTATTAGTATCAGAAATGTCGTCATTTTGGTAAAGTAAAATATTGGATACATTTTAGATACTTTTTTGCCGGCAATGAATACGTTTTTGAATTTTTTTGGTATAATTTGGGATACTTTTAATTTTTTTCCACTAGTAACACTGATTACTCTAGACTGGGAACGCTTGGCTTAATTAAGGCCTTGAATCTGAATGAGAGACAATTTTGGACCTCTTCCCGCCGAAATGGGAATTGAACCCACCCTCCGAAATGGGAATTGAACCCACATATGATAGCATGAGATTAACCCTATCCCACAGTGCTAGGAAGGATGACAATTCATTTTTCATGCATACAGACACTGCTGAATCCAGATACAAATTAACGGAGCCATCGCAGTAATGCGTTTCAAGTTTTCCGCTCTAAAAGCTGGCGTATAAAAGCCTACGGGATACAATCACCATTAACAAGTACTTTTAATAACTACAATGATCTTTCACACAAGCGTGTGGGGTGTGGAAAGCGGAGAAATCGAGTTAAGAGGCCGTTGCGTCAATGAAGTATTCGTTCACACAGACACGCATAAACATACACTCATTATATATATATATATATATATATATATATATATATATATATATATATATATATATATATATATATAATATATATATATATATATATATATATATATATATATATATATATATATATATATATATATATATATATATATATATATATATATATATATAATATATATATACACTGTATATATATATATATATATATATATATATATATATATATATATATATATATATATATATATATATATATATATATATATATGTGTGTGTATATACTGTATATATAATCTAATTTTTAAGGCGACATACAGTTCAGAGAGTGGCTTGCGTCCCCCTTGAGAGAGAGAGTGAGCGAGCGAACATATCTCTATCACATGACATGATAAGATAAGCAATTCTGAGTAATCAAGTTGCTCCGGTCAGTTGACTCGTGCATTTTCCACCTTCAGCTCGTCGAGGGATTGTTTTCGTTCACCGAATTTTTCTGTCACGCAGCATTCCGAAGGGATCTACTGTCGTAGTTAAACATGGTAAGCGCTGATCCAGAGTGCTCAAAGTGTATTCACGATTTGATTTTCATTTGTTTTCATATTCAACTTCGTTCAGACTTACAATACTGAGTTGAAGAAAGGTTTCTCCAAATTTTAGAATGACTAGGACTGTGTTCGAAGTTGTTCAACAAGTTACTGACGAAAGTGACGATAAATCCCAAGGAACCGGAAAAGCTCTATGAAGGTGCTTTTTACATGAATGAAACCCATTTTGGTGACATGTCATCTGTGTTTTGGACACAGATGACGGAAAGATACTAAAACTTCTCTTGCAGTGGTGAAAAATTTATTTCCTGACAAATGTTTCTGAGTTACATGGAGAGAAGCTGTAGCTGAAACCGTTTAACAGTAAAGAAATCTTTTCACGCAAGCCTGACGCAAGGCCTTGCGTGAGAGGATGATGTATAAAAAAGAAATCTCACCGGGAGAATTCCGCAAACGAATGACGTTTGTGAATACATGTATGAGTACATTACAGGTATGATGGAAAGTTCCAAGAACAGGACTGTTTAAGTATGGGGGAAGGTTGCATGCATGAGAAAGTGTGAAACTGCTGAAAGTCAGGAACTGCGAGGAAGCTGACACTTCCCAGAGAAGGCTGAGAATGCAAGAGAAGATTCCAGATATGATGGATTTCGGCAGACATCAAAACAACTTTATTGCAAATGTGAGAGAAGTTTACAAGTATGAGGGACGACCGGATGAAAAATAATTCTTGTAAACATTATTCTTTTACTTTATATTCAATTGTTGTTCGCTTTACCACGTAATTAATGAAAATGGAGTCCGTCAAAGTACCTCTCAGTAATGAGAGCATGTCAAAAATGGGTAAACATGAGAAAAATTAAAGTTTGTGGATTCTCAGAACACAATACAAAGTAAATTTTAAAATTTCCATTCAAAAAGAGAGAAGGATTATCTCTCTAGGGTATTTATCATCAGCACAACTGTTTCTCCCGGTCTGTGGTTATTGGACCGGGAAGGAAAACAATGAGGTTGTCCTTCCGATTCTTTTCTCGTTGTTACGTGGTCACTGAAGCAACTTGCATCCTTTTCGTTTAGATTGCACGGCATAATTACCACAGAGGAGAGGTACTTTGACGGACTCCATTTTCATTAATTACGTGGCAAAGCGAACAACACTGAACATAAAGTAAAAGAATAATGTTTAATGATCTTCGATTTAAGGGGAATCATACGAAGGCACAAAGTAGGGAGCTCTCGCTTTCAAGTTAAAAAGTACAAATGTCTTCCATCTCATTGTTGATGCGGGTTATGATGTATTCTTAAGTAAGTTCATTATTATGTGGTAGTATGAAGTCGATCCTGAAGGGAAATCATTTAAAATATTAAAGACTAAAGAAAGGCGGGAGTACCATTGGCTGGACTCCAAAATAAACTTTTATCCAACTTCTCCCCCTCGAGTAGGAAGGTGAGGGGCTAAGGGACCCAGGCCTTCGGGCCTGGGTCCTGACGAATCATCCTACCTAGTTTTTGGTTTAAATGGCATTTCCACTTTCGCAAAATTTTACTGCTTAGGTGAGTCTGAGAGGGGATCATGTTTGGAAGGGGTTCGCATTAAAAGCTAATTGTGGGATTTGTGGTGGTTGAGTCGCCACCCGATATGCTTTGGACCTAAGAGACAGTGATGGGATTTTCCTATTGCTATCTTGAGGGCGGAACCATCTCCAGGGATCAGCCCATCAGAATCGGGGGTGGGAGAGGGGGGGGCTGGTGTTTGGAGATGGGACTCCTGGCTTTTGTCCGGAAGCCCGCCAATACATTTGGTGTGGGGAGTCGGTCTCCATTAGTTGGAGCAGAACTCACAGCAGGCGGATTGGCTTATACCTGGGGCCACTGGAAGCGTACTGGTATTATCACAAGAGGGTAGGGTGTGTGGTGGACTATTTGGAGTCAACTCTCACTTGTGCCATTGGTGGAGATTGCGAATACCTGACTGATCCACGATACTTTCTTGATATAAACAAGCAGTTTTGGGAGGGTGGGTGGATTGGTGAGCCGGTTTGTGTGTGGCGGTCTGGTGTGTGCATGCTTGGTATCTTGGGGTCTCTTCTCAGGCTTTGGTGGTGTGTTGGGGTAGGGAGGCTAGGCAGTGGAAGCTACCTGGTTTTCCCTTTCTAATGTGCTGTTGGGGTCTGTGTGGGTGCTCTTGGGTGTCGGGTGTGCACTTCTTGGATTTCTGCACGTGGGCTGGCTTGCTTAAAATTTATGGATATGGCAACAAGTTTTCCCTCCTCTGCATCCGATGACTCGCCGGCACTGGCAACAACTGGCATGGAAAAGGATATTGGTATTGACTTACAGACTCCACCTCAGAAAGAAGAAACTAAGGTTGATGCAGCTTTTCCACAGGGAACTCCACAAAAGAAAGATTCTAAGAGTGATGAAAGTCACCATAGAAAATTGATAATTCTGCATGCATATGAAATAACCAGTGAATGCTATTATGAGTCTATTTTTGCATCATTTAAACCATATGGGAAAATTTTAGAGATACATATGAACTACACTGAAGCTGATGCGAAATGGGAAACCTGGATCTTTTTTGAGAAACACGAAGATGCCTTTAGTACCACATATAACATTGAAAGTATTCTTTTTCATAATTGCAGTATAAAGGGAGCACTTTGTGACAAATTCCCTTGAAATTTAGATGTTTTTCGCCTAGCTGACTTGAATGAAAGTAAGTCTCCGACTCTTGAAAATAATCTTGAGAGAGTACCTAGATTCCCCCAATGGCTTATAGCAACTGCAAAAGAGGAGAATTATAACTATTTTAAATTCAATAAATATTTTCAAAAGAAAGTAGGCACTATAGGAAATGATGACATTTTTAGCCTTAGTAAGAAGTCTGTTCTTATTCATGCAAAATCCAAAACACAACTGTTTATGCTTTGCAATTTAAAAGTAGATGACTGTGAAATGTTAGTAGATATCAAACCCCATATTAATTTTAGTCATGGGAGAGGGGTAATCTTCAACAGGGATTTATATGACTTCAAAGAAGAGGAGATATTAGATTATGTGTCCAAAACAAGATTGGCAGGTACGTAAAATTCCAAAAACTACAATGATAATTATTTCTTTTGAGGATCATAATGTCCCCTCTCATTGGTATATAGAAAATGAAAGGGTGTCGGTACGCCCATGCAAACAAAAACCATTACAGTCATCCTTCTCGAGTCTGTAAAAACGACAAGTTGTGTGACAACTGTTCTGCACCAGTAATAGAAAATGCCCACATTTTCAAGTGGAAACAGCTCTACTGAAATCAGATGCAGAGCATATAAGTGTGGGTTATGCTAGAAGACTTCTAAGTAAGGAAAAGAAATTATTATGCTAAGGCCTTGAAATCAAATATCAGCAAGCAAGATAAACAAAAAATGCCAGGTATGCCAATGAATGCAAACATAAGTTCAGATATAAATGCTCAGCCTCCAATTCACATATCAGTGCCTCCAATTTTGAATATTACTCCCCGTCCCTCTGCACCTTCTTCTCCTAAGATGAGCAGCTCTAGGCTGTCATCTCGGGTGCTCTCTCTGCCCGATTTAGGAGAGGAACTTGGTACTCAAGAGCATGTTAATGCTCTCATAACAGAGGGAAAATACCAACACACCTCCCCACTTTCCAATAGGAAAAGAAGGAGACCATCTTCCTTTTCCCCTCCATTCACAAGACATGCTGAAATACCTAGCAATAGGTATGAAATATTGTCTCTAAACAAAGTTGACAGATCAAAATCGCCTAATGAGACAATTCACTCAAAAATCACAGTTGATCTACACCACAAACCTCGCCAATCAGATAAGATACACAATGTTAAAAAGAGTGTAAGACCAAAATTATCTCGACCATCTTTTAAAAAATCATCAGGAAGTAGCAATAAAATGAAAAATACAGAATCGAGGACTTCTTTCAAAGAGTCCTCTAAAAAATAACCAGCATTTTTTCCTCCATCTTGCAATGGAACTGTCAAGGTCTGAGGGTTAAGTATGAAGAGCTTAAGATTCTCATTCATGAAATCTCTCCAGTTTTTATGTGTTTACAGGAAACTATGTTGGACATTAATACTCCTTGTCCAAGGGAATACACTGCATATCAAACTGCTTATAATCTTCAAGTAGGAAATTATGGAGGGAGTTTGGTTTATATTTGCCATGACATTCCTAAGATATCTTTAAGTCTACAAACTCCTCTTCAAGCAGCAGCAGTGCAAGTAGAATTAACTAGAAAATATACTGTTTGTTCTCTCTACTTACCTCCCAATGATGATGTCTGCTATAATGATGTGGTAGGGTTGATTAATCAACTTCCTCAAGCGTTTCTCCTTGTAGGGGGCATGAACAGTAGACACCCATTGTGGGGTGATGTTTTAGCTAATAGAAAAGGAAATTTCATAGCATCACTTGTTGAAAACGAGGACATAGGGATTCTTAATACAGGTGAACCTACTCACTTTCACATGCAAACATGCACTTTGTCATGTATTGACCTATCCATAGCTAGTTCTAACTGCCTTATTGACTTTTAGTGAAGAACATTGGATGACTGGCATACTAGTGACTATGCACCAATAATCATTAAAAGCAATAGTAGTCCACCAGAGCATAGATCTCCTCGCTTGTGCTTAGATAAAGCAGATTGGAATAAGTTCAGGGAATTAAGTGAAATCGAAGGTGATGCGGATGAGTTTAGCAGTGTTGATGATGCCATTGATTTACTTAATGGTACTCTTCACATTGCTGGGTTGCATTCCATTGCTAAAACCACTTTCTTATTCTGCCGTCAACCAGTTCCTTGGTGGTCGCCTGAACTCCAGTTACTTCACTGGGCCACAAGAACTGCTCTGACTAGATGCTGACGAAATCGAACAGAACATAGCGTCGTAGTATAAAGTGTAGAACACAGTTCCGGCGTGCAGTAAAAGCAACCCAACGCCAATCCAGGTCATCCTTTGTTTCTCCAGTGAATAAAAGAACTCCATCTTCAGCTGTATGGAGAAAAGTCAATAAAATAGCAGGAAAATATACTCCTAACCTCCCCCCCCCTGTAATAAAGGCTAATGAGCAATGCATCATAAGTGCACTGGAAGTGAGTAACAAATTAGCAGACCATTTTGAAAAAGTTTCCCAGAAATCGGAAACATCTCCTGGATACCAATACCGTTCCAGGGAAGAACAAAAGCCACTTGATTTTTCATCCAATAAAGACGAACCCTACAATGTTCCATTTACTGAGAGAGAGTTCGATTCTGCCTTGTCAACATGGACAGATACAGCCCCAGGCCCTGATGAGGTTCCATATGCAATGATAAAGCATGTATGTAAGAACACTAAGCTTTTCATAATTAGCATTATCAACAGAATTTGGTGTGATCACAGTTTCCCATCAGTTTGGGAACTAGCTTTAATTTTAGCCCTTTTGAAACCGGGAAAGGACAAATTTTTATCTGCAAGCTACCGCCCAATTGCCTTGACATCTTGTCAATGCAAGGCTTGTTCGGGTATTAGAAAAATCAATATTTTATCACCTGTACACTGTGGATTTCGAAAAATGCATTCTACTATTGATGTCTTGATTCATCCTGAGTCATCTGTATGTGAATCGTTTGCTTCCAGTCAGCATCATGTTACTATACTCTTTGACCTTGAAAAGGCTAATGACACATCATGGAGACATGGAATCCTTAAAACCATCCATCAATCACGACTTAGAGGAGAACTGCCAAAGTTTATTAAGGCCTTTCTAACACGTTGACGCTTTCAAGTTAGAGTTGGTAATACTCTGTCAGAAAGTAAACTCCATGAAGAAGGGGTCCCACAAGGTAGCGTTCTTAGTGTTACCCTTATTTGCATTTGCTATCAATGGTATATCTCCTCATATTCCTTATGATGTATTGCACACTCTTTTCGTTGATGATCTTCCTATATCATTTGCAGAATCAAGGATGTCTGTTACTGAAAGAAGGCTCCAGCTTACACTAATTAACATCACTAAATGGGCAGATTTGTACACTTTTGCAGTATTTGTGGGCTTCATCCAGAAGTGGCGTTGGTGAAGGGCTTCCCCAGAGAAAGTCCCGACCCAACAGGAAGTCCACTCTGGGCCGAATTCCACCCACCATGCAAAGGTGATGGGGTAACGTGCCCCAAGGTGTCGTGACCTAGAGCTTGACCATGGGAACGGTAATGGTGTGGCCCTCTATCCACTTCATCTCCCACCGGGTTTTCTCGTCAACCATGGCACCGGCTGGCACTTGGGCCCTGGAGATCAGGCTAATGTCTGCCGCAGTGTCTAAGGTGACCAGAAGGGTCACGGGCAGGCTAGAGCCCTTAAGAGGGGCCACCGAGATGAACTGGGTCTCCAGTCTCTCAGGGTAAAGGATCTTTTGCGGCCCGACTGCGGAAAATGAGGTGCTGATAAGGTTGATGAACTTGGTGGTGGGGACATGATGTGGACAGACCGGATGTCCAGTATTGTAGTGGCCGGCAGCATCACAGGATTTGCACTGGCCTCTTGTAGGGGCTCGGTGACCTGTAGTAAGTGTTGGTGGAGAGGGTTGAGTGGATGAAGAGGGAGAGGAGTTCTGGCTGGTAGTAGGAGGCTGTCTGTTAGTGCCTAGCTTGTATTGGCAATCAGCTTCAGCGTGTGCCCCACCCTCTTACAGTGGGTGCACGTAGGCTTGCTCGGCAGTCCATTCTTCGGGCTAGTTGAGCCTGAGAGGTAACCAGGAGGCATGTTGCGCTGCTGAGATGTGCTGTGGGACTGGTTGATGGTTTCCCATGAATTGGCCATGAGGCAGGCTTCCATAAGGGGGGTGGGCTACTTATCGTTTAAATATACAGCAAGGGGCCCAGGCACACATTGGTAAAGGTCCTCCAGCATGGTCCGATTGAAGAGGTCCTCAAACGTTGTGCAAGACAAGGAGGTGAACCAGCGGGTACCAGACTGGGTCTTGTGACAGGCCCATTCAGTCCAGGACCCAGCCGACTTCCTTGGCAAGACCTTGGAGCTGCTGTCTCCATTTCTCTGGGGGTGATTTCATAGGCCTTTGTAATGACTCTACACACTTCAACAATGTTGCCTCTCTGGCTCTTCTCCAGTGAGCGAAGAGCTGCCTTAGCTTTCCCCTCCATGTGCTTGGCTAGTACTAAGGCCCTCTCTGTCTCGGTGGTGCTGTAGTTATTGAAGAGTGCCTCGATTTCCTCCAGTCATGCTTCTAGCTCGTCCTCAGTCCACTTAGGAACGAGGGAATTGATGCTCGAGATTGGAGCATTTGGTGCAGCAGGTGTGGGGCTGGAGGCTTGCTGTCTAGCCATAGCTTCAGCATTTTCTCTTCTCGTTCTTTCCAGCTCGAGCTCCTTTTCTCTGAGAGCTAGTTCACTCTCCTTGCAGGCTAACGCATGCTGTCTTTTCCTTTCTTCTCTTTCGTCTTCTAGCTGCCTCTGTTCAACTTCATACCTCCTCTGTTCGGCTTCATAATTCCGCCGTTCGAGTCTTTCTTCGTTCTCTTGCTTGGCCAAGTCATCCATCTACTCCTTGACCCATGTGGCGAGGTCCAATCCGGTGAGACCTGCTGCCATCCCCGGCTCCATGAAGGCATTATAATTCTCTGCTGCCATGGTGCTGGTGGGGAAGGGCGTCTATCCGGGTCGACTGGATGTACTTGGGCAGCAAGGAAGTGTCCCTTCAGTGATGTGGCACCCTTTCAATAAGGTGGCACTGTGGTTGGGTGTGCCGTGTAAAGGTCACACTGGTGGCACTCAGTATCCTTATGTACTGGTGTAGGTTAGGTACCAGAAGGACTTTTCTTCTGTGTTCCTTTGGTCTGTTTTTTTTTCTAGTTTGCTTGGTGGCACTATGGTGCCAGTGCGTTCCTAGGAACCTTTACTTGAGTCCAACTAGGTTATATTTAAGGGAAATGCACTCTACCCCAGCAGAGTGTAACAAACCAGTGAGAGAGAGAGAGAGAGAGAGAGAGAGAGAGAGAGAGAGAGAGAGAGAAAGAGAGAGAGAGAGAGAGATGTAAGCTATTCGGCTGATGACAGTGCTTCAGATTAGTGGCACTGTGGAAGGAAGAGTGACTTGTGGTTGCTTATGAGGCCTTCGTGAGTGTCTGGTCCCAGTACTTGCTGTGCTACTACCCCCTTCTCCTGCAGAGGGGGAAAGGCTACCTTCTGCTTAAGTCTGGGTAAAATACCTCACTCGTGACCGACAGTTTCTAATTGTAATTAATCTTAACTTGTCCTTATCTATTTGTGGTACAGAGGTGTGTCTGGTTATTTGGTTTAATTAAGTTAATTATCCCGGTGTCGGCCCTAAATTTCTTATGAAGAGGGTCACGTGCACTTGGTTAGGTTACGTTGAATGCTTACTTGAATATGTGAGAGAGAGAGAGAGAGAGAGAGAGAGAGAGAGAGAGAGAGAGAGAGAGAGAGAGAGAGAGATTCAGCCAGCCTATTTGTGCTGCCTGAGAAAATTTAAGTAAAATTTTTATAAGTGCACACTGGCAGGGTTCTTATTCGAAGATACGTCGTCTTGGGCTCTCTTAGGGGCTTGGGTTAGCAATCGTAGCTGTCCTGGTATCCCGAGATGTACCTCTTACTCTGAGGAGTTATGATTAAAATTATAAGTTCTTTTCTTTATATGAATTATTATATCTTGCTTTTATCTATTGTATGGAACCCTATCCTAGTCTCTATCTATCGAAGTCTATCTGGCTAAGATTTTCCAAGGGGGATTACTCCACACAACGATGTAGTCCCGAAGTGGCAATGAGGCAGAAGCTAAAAGTGACTGGGCGCTACCCCAATTACAAGACAATAACAGCAAAGGTCCCAAAATGTTGGGCAAATCCCGTTAGCACAAACAAATTCAAAACAAGTGCGGCTGGAAGCGAATCGGCGGATGAATACACTACTCTCGAGGCGCATTTTTTTTTTTACAATTGAATTACACAAAGCACTCGGATTCCTCTCACAAAACGAACGAAGCAAATGCAGGAATACAGATTTACTCTAAATATACCAACAATGCAAAGGATTTTACGTTAGGGAGATGGAAAACGAAATTACTATGAGCTACGTTTTTTTTTTCTTTTTATTTCTCGCGTGGAATTAATGCCATCCACTGCCGACACACTAGCAAGGCAAGGGAATTAGATTCGTGACGTCCTGACAGGACTGAATTTACTTTACTTAAAATGCAAATTATTATGAAATTAACTATTGCCGTTTGTTTGCTATTTTAAGGACACGGGATTTTGATATGCTTCTCGCTACCTGAACACTTATTAACTCTGTCACACTCGATAGAGCCTCTGGGTAGTGGCGAATGCAGTTACTGCTTTTGAAATTCAACAAACTCCGCAAATTTTGTCCTCTACCTACGAGAGACACGTTAGGCACACTTTCTCCGTTCTTTATTGTGCACTAGTTAACTCATTCAAAAATCAATATCATGCATTAATCCTTGTCCGGGGAAAATAGCAAAATATTAACAATGACACGTTAACTCAGCTCACGACCTTCGCTGGAATGTAGCACCCACGATATCCAAATGCGGCAAAAGTGCTTCTTTTTAAGATTTTGCAAGTTGTCAATTATAACTGCTCTCAATGCACACTTTCCTACCTATGCTAATCTCTTAATTATAACTGGTATTCTTATTATTATTATGCCTTGTGCTGTCTCCTCGTTTGGAAGAATAGCATGAAATTAAATATCTGACTTTTCTCTTTGGAATTAATGTGTAATTAATTTTTACTCCAGATCCTTTTCTCTAAATTAATTAGATCCTAGGCTAGATCGCCACTGTTACGCGTGGGTGCTTGGCTAATGAGTTTATTAATTAAGTAACATAATTTATGAGGCCCTGAGTTGCCAAGGACACACGTAACCTGTCAATTAAAGCTAAAAGTTAACCTCAAAGACAGATAATTATTTAATGGAATAAGGCCGCCAACCAGGGAACCACAATACAGGTGATAAAGGGTTACCCTGCAACACATGAATTACATTAAACCACCCTTACTTCCCAATTGGTCCCGACAAAGAAAGAATGTGTAGTTATCGAGGGAATTACATAAACTATCGCCCACATCGGACACAGTCAATTTTCCCGTTGCTTCACGTAAAGTTTTAACACAACGGATGTCTGTACTACTATATATCGTACGCAGTTTAGTACTGGTAAAGGCTATTTCTCTTCCGAACAACGGGATCAAGACACAAGGCTGCCTGGATACCGAAAATTACTTACTTAACCCTCTCTAATTCCTCGTATATATATATATATATATATATATATATATATATATATATATATATATATATATATATATATATATATATATATATATATATATATATATATATATATATATATCAAAGAATTCCTGTGTGTAGAGGAAACCAAATTTCTTGGTCTAATTTTTTATTGTAGGTCAACATGGGTGTCTCATCCAAAGATGTTAAAGACAAAGTGTCAAAAGATTTTAAAATCTTTTAAAGTTTTAGCTCACACGTCCTGGGGTGCAGACCGTCAAATACGTTTAATGTTGCATAAAGCCCTGATTTTATCGAAATTGTTATGTGAGTGTGAAGTATACTCTTCTGCAACCCCCAGCAGGTTGAAAATGCTTGACTCGGTACATCATGCAGGCATTAGACTAGCAACTGGTGCTTTCAAGACTTCTCCAATATCAAGCCTGTTGGTTGTTGCTGGGGAGTTGCCTTTACAACTCCATCGCCAGTCATCCATCCTTCGCTATTGGTATAGGATGCAGAGACTTCCCAATTCTCCAGCCCTTCAAATTATAACAAGCAAAAAACAGTTCAGGCATTATGAGATGCATCCTAAATGTCCACAACCTTACGGGTATTGACTTAAACAGTTACTTGGCACTACTGGTATTAGTAGAAATGAGGTGCTTCTTTATAAAATATCAGTAAACACGCCATGGAAATTAACAGAAATTTCATTTTGTAAATGTTTTTATGGTTTTAAGAAAAATATGACGGATATAGAGATCCGTTCCATATTTGTGGAACACAGTGAGGTTCATAAGGATTCAACTTGGGCATTCACATATGGCTCCAAATCCAGCGCTGGGGTTGGATTTGGAGTTTTTAGCAAGAAGTTTTGGACCAAAGGTGCACTTCCTGTTTTAACATCTATTTTTACGGCAGAGTTGCTTGGGACTTTAAATGCTATTGAAAAAATAGCAATTGTTAATGACACAAATTTTAAAATTTTTAGTGATTCTAAGAGTGCATTACAGGAACTTAGTGTTTTTAACTCGACTAACTCCTTGGTTTTAGAAATTCAGCAATGGGTGCACCTATTATTACACAAAGGAACACAAATTAGGATTTGTTGGTTCCAGCACATGCTGATGTGCATGGAAATGAAGAAGCTGACAGATTGGCCAAAGCAGGAGCTCAAGATTTACCTCCAAGGAGGTGTCCACTTTTATATAATGATTTCTTCCCAAGCGTTAGAAGACTTATAATTAATTATGTCAAGAGCATTGGAATAGTATAGGAGAAAATAAAATGAAAGAAATTACGGATGTTATATTTTCTTGGAAGTATGGCAGTATGCCTGGAAGATGGGAGACGGGTCTTTGGGGCTTAAGGATTGGGCATCCTCGCTTAACATACATGGCCGGGGAGAACCAACCTATATGCGAGGATTGCCTGGTCTCCTTGACTGTGAGGCACTTGCTGGTTGAGTGCCGCAGTCTTGGGGATGTTAGAAGCCGTTACCTCTTTGAGGCTCTTGGTCGGGATGGCAGGGTTCATCCTTGACAAGATCCTAGCAGAGGATGTGGTGTATGATGCCAGTGGCATTTTTAGATTTATTATCGGCGCTGGTCTTCTCCCAAAAATATAAGATTTCATTCATTTTCTTTTATCTTTTTATTGTTTTTATAACATTTAAGTTGTTCATTTAACTGATATCTGAGTCAATGACCCAGTTGTCACGATGCCAGATAACTCAAAATCATTAATTCATTCATTATCCAACCTCTTTGTGGTTACTTGATAAAGTAGTAATCATTCCCTACTATGCCTTGTAAATGTTTCATATTCTTAAGTGTCGTAAAAGATTTTACACCCGGATAAGAAAAGTTGGCTGAGCGCCTCATTTCATAATACAACGTTGCCGAATCTGGGATCAAAACTTAGAGTTCATAAGCGAGCAGCAATGGGCCATGAGGAGGACTGAAATGTTTTTAGAGATTTGATTTCCACCAAAATTTAGTCCTGAAAACCATTTTCTTTCTGAAACATAAATTATGCGGAAAAAGTCATTCGATAAGAGTAAGATATTATTTTTGAATGAATAACATCGATTTTCACTGAAAAGGTAAAATACCAAAGACTGTACTCTTCGATAAACTGTAACGAATGAAAGCCACATTAAAAAGATCTAGAGTATTTTAGAATTGGCAAAACAACGCTGATTACTCCACATTTTAATCTTTTCATGGTTCGGGATCTCTTCACAAGGGAAAACTGAACGTGGGTTTCAGCAGAACTTATTTTCTTATCTCAAAACATTTAAAAAAAACTAAATTAATGGACACATAGCAATTTTCCGACTCCGATACACTAGACCTCAACTTGAGCCATACTGAGAGGGGCTTTGAGAGCAATGTATTCGTTGGTTTTGCAAAGACCATTGTGCATCACCGTTTTTGTTGTTGTTGTCCTCCAGTTGTTGCTGATGTAGATCTATCTTTCGGTGGTCTCGGTATAATGCTGTAAGAACCGCGGCCCATGAAACTTTAATCACGGCCCGGTGGTGGCCTATGCTATATCGTTGCCAGAAGCATGATTGTTGCTAAATTTAACCTCAAGTAAAATTAAAACTACTGAGGCTAGAAGGCTGCAATTTGGTATGTTTGATGACTGGAGGGTGGATGATAAACATACCAATTTGCAGTCCTCTAGCCTCAGTGGTTTTTAAGAGCTGAGGGCAGACAGAAAAAGTGCGAACAGAATAAAGTGTGGACGGACAGACAAAGCAGGCACAATAGCCCCCTTTTACAGAGAACAAAAAAAAAAAAATAAAAATAACACTCGCAGCTGATGGTGGCGTGATAATCGAGGCGTCTAATCTCGAACCATTAAATTTCCCAAAGGATTTCCCCGTCTTCCCTGTTGACTATCACCAGCCAGAGGTCACCTTTTGTTTGATAGGCAGAAACACGTGGCTCACGTAAATGCTCATCTGCGCCAACAAAGAAAATATGAAGATGATTCCATCAGTATCCTATTCAATCTAATTTTTGCATTTTTCCGGCGCAGACTTCAATGACTTCCAATTCTCCTTTCATTCCTGAACCTCGAGTTTCGCGTTGCTGTTTTGCTTATTCACACTGCATAGTTATTTCTACACCTGGAAGCGTATATGCATGCTCAGAAAACTGCAGAGATGCACGTGATTTAGTATAAGCGAACACTACAGGAAAATAAAAGTCGGGAGATCCATACAAGCGCTTCCGGGAGATTGTTTGTTTCCGCATCCTCAGGAATAAGCATTCTCGCGATAGCACTTGGTACGGATCTTTCTACTTTTATTTTCCCGTGATATTCGCTTACATTACATTACATTATATATATATATATATATATATATATATATATATATATATATATATATATATATATATATATGTAATGAGGTCTTTTCTTTTTTTTATTGTTTTATTCGTTTCTGGCTTTGTTTGTTGTTAGTTGTTAGAGTCTCAGAAGGCTTAGGAAGACACAGTGCAACTTTCTTACTTCATTAACACATTAGTAAACTTATACAGTATATATACAAGTTAGTAGTATGACTATGAATCGAAGTATGAGCCTTTCTTCAATCTTCTTAACCCATAACTGGTGAGGCTATCGACCTCACTCCGCTAAGGCTCAGGACACAGGTGAGACGGGTAAGCAGCTTTTAATGGTTGCGCTTACATTACTCTCTCACCAATGTTTTGGCTACATACTCACGACACTTCCTAATCGTTATTGTCTCTCTCTCTCTCTCTCTCTCTCTCTCTCTCTCTCTCTCTCTCTCTCTCTTCTCTTTCTTTCTTTCTCTCTCTCTCTCATTTGTCTATTAATGGTTCTCTCTCATTTCTTTTTCTCTTTTATATTTAAGCTATTCCTAACTAATATTCTCCTGGCTATCATTACATCTATATATATATATATATATATATATATATATATATATATATATATATATATATATATATATATTATTTTATATTCGTATTATTTTCAACACTTGTGAGAAGGAAGGATGTTCAGGAATAGCAAGGAAAAACAGTGACTGCGTCTGTGCTTCAGGAATGCTGGGGGACAAGGGAAAGATTACAGAGATTTTAGTGCAACGATTGTTTGGGTAAGACTGAGTATGGAAGAGAAAGAAGCTCCGACAATGGCTTGTACTACATGGTCCAGTCGTGGGAAGGTGTTCTGAAATTGGCTAAACTGTTGAACAAATGGTTAGTCCTCGGGCAAACTAGCAGGAGTGCGAGGATTTCCCTTTTATTGTTTCCGCAGGTATCTGCTGTTTGTGGGGCTGCCTGGCAACTCATAGACGTAGCTACAGGTAGATATAAAGGATATCTAAATTCAAACAAAATTTGGGACTAATTATTACTGAGGAGAATGTGGAGCATTGGCATGCACCTCCATTTTATTGATGTTAATGTTCATGATGAAAATACAGAATCCAGCGCTTCTGTTCACCCAGAGCCTACGAACTGGAGACGTCTATAAAAGGTCAATTGTATTTCCCTATATAAACTGAGTCTTGTGGTTTATGAAATACAGTCAATACAGAATCAGACAGTATCTCTCAACTCCTAACCAACAACTTGTAAGAAGACTGTCATAAATTTTTGCATTAAATTAATATTTGAAGAATTCAATACTATAAACACGTAAAGTAATAAAAGCAAAAAACAAAACAAAGACAACAACAAGACCGTTACCAAGAAAGACCAGATGAGACTGTATGACATACAAAGGAATCAGGGAATTGTTCTTAAGGAAACCCAATGTCATCTGTAACTATGAAACATTATGGTGCCACCCAAGTAGAAGAGATTAAGACTGCTTTATTGAAAGTAAAGTGCAAGGACCTCAATAATATTTACGGACACCATGCAACAACTACACTTCAACATTGTCTCCATTATCAATATAATCACGGAGCTATCTTTTAGCATTACATCAACGGAAGAAAAGTAAAACAAACAACAGACACTTTCTTTCAAACTTGACAGTCATTTCCATTGTGTAATAAAATATGTAAACTTGTCGTATCGAATGCAGATACCATCTCCCACTATCTCAACCTTACCCTAAGCATCAAAAAGTCCCACAAGAACAAAAAAGTCTTAGGAAACTGATATAATATAAAATACATTTTATTACACAGAAAATAATTCAGTCCTGGAGGTCAGTCTCATATGAAAATAAAACTGTGGCTATATCTGATTAAATATATTTATGCTATTATCATCATTACTGCTGTAGGTGTTAATACTACTCCTACCAATTTCACACCAAAGTGTTACTACACTAATTATAGTGGTACTACTATAATTATGATTATTCTGTCATTTCTATTTTAGTTACCATAAACCCTGAAAACCCATCTATTTAAACTGTAAAACTAGGATAATCTTTGTGGGAATTCCTTAAGAAGCTATCTTACTTCATTCTGTACTGAATGTTCTGATCTTATTATACAGTACAGTCACCACATCTAAATAGGAGAGGATTATGCATATATGCAAAAACGGTTGGAATTAATTATAGAAATGTAATACGTATGCTATCCCATTTATGTACATTGGTCATGATGGAGGTATTTCAGGTTAGTCATCACGATTATAATAGCAAGATTGAAATATATTACTTGCACCTTCAGCTTCATTTTATATAATTATGTTGTTATTTTCCAGGCCTTTTCTCCTAAGGAATGTGGAATCTGTCTTCAGGAGTTTGATGAATTTGAATTCTGCCCGAAGATTTTACCTTGCTCACACAACATGTGTGGAAAATGTTTAGATAAAACGATCAAAATGAAGAATAAATTCTGCCCTTTTTGCCGAAGAAGCTTCCAAGAAAATTCTTTGCAGAGTTTTGGCACCAACTTCCTTTTGCTGGATGCTCTGAAATGCTTGAAAGAACTGGAGGATAAGCAGAAGACAATAGATACGGTAAGTGTACGCAAAAGACTCTTGGAAACGAAACTTCAGTAAAACATTATATAGTTTGAAAGGTATTTAATCAAACTGAGAGAGAAAGAAAGCAAGAGAGATTTCTAGCTGCATGTAAAATAAATTGCCTAAATCGTCAATATCAGTGAAACAATTGAAATATAGTTCATCTAGTTTCAACCACCTAAACCAAGCTGTGTATGAATTTTTATTGCAGAATAACTTGGATGAAGGGTTTGAAATGATAACTATTGATAGTTGTCAGAATAATGAAGACCCAAGAGACCATACAGTATCATCTCACCAAAGAAACAGAGGTGAACCACCTCGCCAGAGGGGCAGAAATGAATTGTCTTACCAGCAGGATACGGGTGAAACACCCAGCCATGAGGACCAAAGTGATTCTCCTTACCAGAGAAGTAGAGATAAACTGCTCCACCACAGGGACCATAGTGAATCATCTCACCAGAGGTATAACGGAGAACCACCTCACCAGAGGGACCGAAGTGAAACATCTCGCCAGAGGTATAGTGGTGAACTACTTTACCAGAGGGAATCAAATGAATCATCTCACCAGAGGTATAGTAACCCACCTTACCAGAGGGACCAAAGTGAATCATCTTACCAAAGAAATAGAAGTAAATTACCTTGCATGACAAACTGTGGTGGACTGCATCACCAGGGAACTAAGAATGCAATGCCTTGCCATCAATACAGAGGGGGATCACCTGACCAGGGGAATAGAGGGCGATCTCATGACACGGACAACTGGAAAAAGACTCACCACAAAAATCCTGATGAAGACGCTTACTGGAGAGGCAGAGGGGAATCATCATGCCAGACCCAAGGTACAATGACTCATCTGGAAAATCGAGATACATCACCTCAGCAGAAGAGCAGAGCTCTATTACAACACAGAGACCAGCACAGAACCCCTTACCACACAACCCAAGAATTTACTTGCTTTATGCTCTTAAACATCCTAATCAATACAGAAGACTTCAGTACATCAACTCAGATGATAATACAAAACCATGGCACAGAACCTGATGACATCCACAGAATTCTTGATGATTACAAACACGTCTTTGAAGAAAATGGTGGAAAAATATCCTTTAAACCAGAAATTAAGATATGCTCATACCATATAAGCATTGAAGGTTGCCACGACAAATCTTCATGTTCTAAACTTCACATTTGTCCAAATTATATATTTTCCTCATGTCCAGATGAAAACTGTATTCTAGGTCACAATATCAAGTCCAGTCACAATCAGTCTGTATTAAAACTATTCTTGATGCACGAACTTTCAGCCCAACAACTTCCTCACATTTTATCTGAAGTGATACCACAGTCTACATCTAATCCAACAGGACACCATAATCGCCAAGAGGCGTCCAATTTCTATGAAGACAAGGTGTCTACAAGTGAAAGCTTTCAGAATACCCCACACCGAACTCTGTGGCACGATGATTATGAAGGTAACATTGAGATACCAGAAATCTGTTATTATTCAGTGACCAATAAATGCAGAAATGAAGTTACAGGCTGTAAGAGACTCCATGCTGATGCCCATTTTCACTGGCAAGTTAAAGAGAGAGGGGTAGGATGGGTTAATCTGAGAAAAACCCAGGTAGAGGTTTTAGAAAAGGCTTATTGTAAACCGAATCGGGACACTGGCATCATTCCACCCCTTAACAAAAACAGTTGTCAAAGGAGAATCTTCAGTTTGTTTGGAAGTGATAAATGGGAAGTAAACTTCAAGGAAATGTCTCTGTGGAATGGAAAAACAAAAGTAAAACTGAGTCTCAGAAGGATAACTTCACAACAGATCAATGGGAATGCAGTAGCGATCCCTAAGTACCGTTGGTATTTCCAAGACCGGAACGATTATTGGGTCCAATATGGTAGAACCGACACAACCCGTGGATCTTCCGGTGTGAGTAGCATCACCTCCGATGAAATAGAAAGGGAGTATCAGAAAGACCCCTCAAGCTCAATCACTTTTCATATTTTTGGCACCCTTTACATCCTGGACTTTAATACCATGGTCCAGATGAACACAACCACAAACGTTCGCAGGAGTGTTAAGCGCAGACCAGTGTACCATGAGAAAAGCAACAGCCGTAAGAAATGTATGTAGTTTTTTCCTTGAAGCTTGAGGTATTTCTTTTTTTTACTTAGTGCTGCCTCATGTACATCATACTTTCACTTATACCTATTAACGTGATATCAGATTAATATAGACATTATATTCAAAGATATTTCTCTGGGAAGTGACCTGATGTTGGATACATTAAAAATAAAGAAACAAATAGCAGGACACAAACTTTTCATTGCCCTCTTTACTCGCCTTCTTTAATACAAAGAGAGAAACCCTAATGTAGGAAATACATTTGTAACAGAGCAGGAAAATTCCTAGCCACAAGAAAAACGATAAATAAATATATATCTTCTGACATAGGAAAGCAAGTTTTTGTATCCCAACTATGCGAATGCGCCAATTCTGTATAAGCTTAAAAAACTATTTAAACAACTCTTCTGTGAGTTCAGTGTATTAAACTGATTAAAAATCGTAAAAATTTCATATATTCTTGCCTGAATACAGCATTTGCTAATACCAAACACAGAAAATAGTCAATTGAGAATATAACACAATGATGTATATATACCAAAACTGCAAATATTGAAGGTAGATGTCATTGTGGAAAATATACTTTTCTGGAATGATAAATTTACAAGAAGCATATTTCATTATTGTGATAAATAAATAAACAGGTTATGTTGAGGAAATGTTAATATCCATAATCAAATTGTTAACGGTATTTCAATAAACTTCAACTTTAAAAATGTAGAAAAAGAGAGTGATTTTTTTTATTAAAAAATAAAAATACTGTACTTGAAAGTTTTATTTTATATATAATATATATATATATATATATATATATAAATATATATATATATAAGATATATATAGTATTATATATATATATATACTATATATATATATATATATATATATATATATATATATATATATATATATATATATATATATATATATATATATATATATATATATATATATATATATATATATATATACATTATATATATATATATATATATATATATATATATATATATATATATATATATATATATATATATATATATATATATATATATATATATATATATATATATATATATACACACACATATATATATATATATATATATATATATATATATATATATATATATATATATATATATATATATATATTCTGTACATTAGTTTAAAACACATTTTGGAGTTTTTTTACGGAATGTTGCATCATCTCTCTGTCCTGTTCCCGTATATATCATGTTAGGACTATGTAGTAGTTTGGGTGTTAATTTTTTTGGTATACTGTAGTGTAAAAGGAAGTGCTTTACTATTCTACTCCTCAGAAACAAGTACAGTTCTTTGCAAGTAAAGCCCTTTGATTCAATGGACTGTGGAAATTTTTTGTATTGTAAAAGGAAGTTTTAGTGTTTTATTCCTCAGAAATATATCCAGTATGTGTAATTATGTGTTTGTTTTCACATTTTTCCTTTAAATTCTATGTTAGTTGGGACAGAAGTAACTATTGATTTAAATCAATGCTTTTTTTAAAAATAATTTGATTTAAATCTTGATTTAAATCGCTGATTAAAATCATCATGATTTAAATCGGCCAACCCTGAAAAAGACCCTTTTAGGGAATATTATTTTACATAATGAAAATATAAGTAGTAATTGGTTTAAAGTATTAATTGGGAAATTTTAAGTATTGTTCAAAGAAAATATTATTTTTATGAAAGTTTTTACATCACTAATGAAAAACGAATTTCAAGAAAGTATTTATCTCTTCAATGAAAAAGTCAGCAAGCATTAATTTATGCAAAGGAATAAGGAATGTTACTTTCTGAATTCTGAAAGCTCTAATGAAAAGGTAATTTCAAAGTTGCTTCAAGCAAGTATCGGTATTGTATCTTCATACGAAAGGTTAATGCACTTTGCATATGTACCACAACCAATATCACAGTAATACAACTGCACATTTGTCGTTCATCTTCAATATTTAAAAATGAATTAGAATGCATGTAATACCAAATGAGTACTGTACCGTATTCTCTCGAGTCATTGATCAACTCAAGTGTAACATATCTAGATTGCCCAAACCTACATAATTTATATATATATATATATATATATATATATATATATATATATATATATATATATATATATATATATATATATATATATATATATATATATATATATATATATCAGAAAATATGGCCACCTTAACATTGAAAGGTACAGAGTGTGATGGAAGAATTTTTGATTGTGAAATGGTACTGTTGAAGCCGTCAGTTGCAGAATCGTCGTATTTAGCAAATAGTTGATCATCTCAGCAGTTAATGTGATGAACACGCGGTATTGGCCGAGTCATATGACCAAGTTGCTATGCGTGTACAAGAGTTCGTGTGTTACAGAATCTCGATTTTGTGTCTAATTCTGCCCAAAAATTAGTTCGGTCGTTCATTAGCAGACCTAGAGCGAGATCGTGAAGACATTATCTTTGAGTGTGGCGAGCTCTTAGAATTGGCAGAATAAGGTACAGTCCAGACTCCTCGTTTTTCTGTGTGAATTGTGGATTTATGGTCTTTTACCATATTTCAAGACATTTTTTAATTTATGTTTTTTTTACCATATTTCGAGACATTTTTGATCATGTGTGGGAAGTGGATGTAGCATTTTACCATTTCAATATTCTATTTTATTGTGTTCTATATTTTACCAGTATGCTATTTACTCATGCATTTTAGACTTTTCATTATTATGTTTTTGCACTTGTATATTTTTGGGAGTATTATTTTGTGCTTAATTTTTTCGACAGATGTCATGGTTGTGGTTGTGGTGATGACTTTGTGGGCAATAACATGAGGTTATCATGTTGGTGTGATCATAGAGAAAGACAGACGCAAACCTTTGCAATGTCTAGTATTTTATGTGGGAGACTTGAGACTAGACTTTACAAAGTCTATAAGTCTATAATGGAATATGTGAGAATTTTTGAATTTGCAGGCTATTAGCCATAATCAGATTTTTAGTTGGACTGAGACTAAATCTTGAGTTAGATGTTTTCTTACTTGACAATTTCATTTATGATGCATTTTAATCTTTGCTTTGTTTGTTTATTTCTTGTTGGGTTGCTTTAAATAATAAATCTATTTTTGGTAGGAAAGATTGAGTTTTCCTTATACGACCCATTTCATTTCTTTAATGTGGAATGAGAGAGAAATCCATGCGAGAACGAAAGAGATCTTTGTGACGTTCAGAGAGAGAGAGAGTGGAAAGCCGCGAGAGAGAGAGAGAGAGAGAGAGAGAGAGAGAGAGGAGAAAAGACTCGCTGTTAAAAGAGAGAGAGAGAACAGGGCTGGACTCCCACCGCCTTCTGAAGACAGACCAATCGGTTCGTTACGTAATGTTCCTACCCGGAATATTCTTATCTGTTTCCAAACAGTTGTAACATATATATATATATATATATATATATATATATATATATATATATATATATATATATATATATATATATATATGTGTGTGTGTGTGTGTGTGTGTGTGTGTGTGTGTGTGTATGTATGTATGTATGTATGTATGTATGTATATTGCATATAAATATAAAGTAGGTGTGTGCAGTTCACCATACCTTAGCAATGACTTACACCCAAAGGGAATTATAACCGATAAGTGCATCTGCCCCGGCCAGGATCATTCTTGATAGGTGAATGGTCAAACTGGGCTGTCTAATGTTTGGGGATTCCAACTTCATGTAAAATACAGTATGTCTAATTTCATGACAAGTTATGAAGTCCACGATTACTATCCTCCAGATTTTATGGAACAGCTCAGAGTCGGAAAACCCACAAGAAATGCAAGACGTTGCCAGCACATAAGCCCCTTGAACAACCGGTGGTCAGGATGTGTGTCTAGTAACCGCATTTCAAAATACTTTTTGAGAGTCACAAGGGTACCACCTTCTGGAGTCACTCCCAAAGGAAATGATGCACATACATACATATTCACGAACATTTATCAATTATAATTCACTTTCGGTATTTTTCCAAAGTAGAGCGAATCGGATATTAAAGGACACTTGCAACTTAATGTTAGGGAATTTAAAAAATGTCGTTGTGATTTGATAAAAATTCATAAATTGCTAACTGTTCCAAACGTACCAATCGTCTGGCATGGTTGGGGAGGGTTGAGGACCACACTAAGTGTAAATACCTGCATTCGACGGGCATAAGTAAGGCAGAGTCCGTATCAACTTCCAGCTCTATTGACAGCCCAGTGGTAAGAGAACTCGTCACTGAAGTCTAAGATAGTTGCTGTCCGTGGTTCGCATCCAACAGGTGACTACGACTTATCGATCATATTTCCCCTTCGCATGCGAAAGCCCACCTATGTTTCCACTGTGCTGACTTCGTGGGCCTCAGTGTGACGTCCTGCTACTGAAACTAGAATCAAAAGTCTTTGCGAGTTTTCATCAATAATATTTAGGACTGCTGCGCTGATGCCCATTTGTTCTTGCTTTGGGGGAAATGATCATCGTTGGTTTCTTTAGCAAAACCCCAGAGAACTTTTTACCATTTGCTTTTTTGACACCATCATGCCTGTCGAAGACATTAACGAGAAACGAAAATCTTCATGATAATGCGAAAATCAAAGATGGCGATCAACCATTGCCTGTCGTTTAACCCTTACAGAACCTCAGATGACACTGGCTATACTCATCAGAAACGAGACATATTTGGTATAATAATGGAGACAGCAAGCGGTAATAAAATAAAAAGGTGAGACATCCCAAAAATATGCCACAGAATCATGGAATACAAACGACACCTTCATTAACACGAACCCTGAAGATGAGACCGACGTCCCAGTCGTCATTTTCAATTATCGGGAAAAGATTGAAGGAAAAATAAGAGAACATTTCTAAAATTTCTTCCGCTTCCCTAATTGCTTCCCTCAGATTGGAACGAGATTCTTATTTAACGGCCAGGTAGGATATCAAGGATACAAACTATGCGGTCTCATTCATGGGGAAAAAGCACAGAAAATGTCGCAATTTTTGCAGAATTTGGCCAAAGGAGTTTTCTTACGTTTTAGAGAATAAAACTATAAAACGGGTGCAATTTACTGTTATACTTTGTAAAAGGAAACCTCCCATGCCATAACATGAGTAAAAATCGTAGTTATCTGTTGTAGATCGTCCAAAATCTATCGTTTGAAACTATTTCAAACTAAGAAACATTCTCCTCCCTCTCTCTCTCTCTCTCTCTCTCTCTCTCTCTCTCTCTCTCTCTCTCTCTCTCTCTCTTACACACACACACACACACACACACACAGAGGAGAATGCTTCTTAGTTTGAAGTAGTTTCAAACGATAGATTAACGACGATCAACAACGGATAACTATGATTTTCACTCATGTTTATGGCATGGGAGGTTTCCTTTTACAAAGTATAACAGTAAATTGCATCCGTTATATATATATATATATATATATATATATATATATATATATATATATATATATATATATATATATATATATATATATATATATATATATATATATATATATATATATATATATATATATATATATATATATATATATATATATATATATATATATATATATATATATATATATATATATATATATATATATATATATATATATATATATATATATATATATATATATATATATATAATATATTGTGTCACGTATTTACGTTCCTCCCTCTTAGCCAGACAAAAATAATTTGAATTTCTAATTAAAAGAGCTTCTCATTTGACAGTTAGGCCAAAACAACATGGCGGATAAGGTAGGACGATGCTTGTTTTGAGCCAAGAAAACATTCCTCTCCACACCTGAACGGAAACCACTCTTCACAGCCCCCTGCTAAAGAACACTCCTAGTTTTCCCCCCATTTTGGGGTAGCGAGAGTGGTGTAGGTTTAAGGGAAGGTTATAATCATCAGAGGCGTAGGCCTCTTGAAGGGAAGGCTGCTAACTTAATCTTTAGGTCCTTAGACTATAAGGCTTCTTTTCCCTTGACCTTGTTATTGACTTAAGGACTTGCTTTCAGATTTGCCCTGCTCGCGTACATACAAACACATGCCAAGCACCCCACGGAAACAGCATGAGAGGGGAGAGAGACAATCTGGCTTTCGTGAGGAGAGGTAGAACATTTTTCTTCTCAATCTGGACTGGCAACAGATGATGCTCATTCTGCAAGTTCGACGTCTTATACAGGAACCCATATAAGCCTGAGAAGGAATGTCTGAGCAGCAGTGTTTCGCCAGTACCCCTCTGTTCATTCTAGCGAAATTCTTTTCTTTATTTCTGTAAGATTTTTGCCATTTCATTTCCACTTCTGGCCTTTCCCTTTGTTCACAAAGACCAGCCCAAAAAACCATCCCTTGAATTGCCTTGTGTTTAAGTAAAGCATCAAGAACCTTAACAAACTACTCCCTCCATGGTATTAATTCAGACCAATTAAGCTAATTAATCAAATCCTCCATGGTGCACTGTTTAGTAACGAGAGAGAACTGATTTTGTGTGTAAGTGCATGCTAATTCTGGAATTCTCTTCCAGGAGGTCGAATATCCTGGTCCAGTTTCGCTAGCCTATGCCTCAAATCATCTTAAATGTACTGCCATTACAATAGATATAAACTTCGCTGGTACGCAGTCCGAGGAGCAATTGTCTGTTCCCCACCTTTCGTTGCATGCAAGAGAGCCTAATCATTCAAGACGAATCAACTCTTCAGCGGCTGAGAATTATTGCGCATTTCAAATTTGCATTTTTTTGCTTATTTGAGTTTACTTTCTGTATCATCAGCCTTTCAGATTACTCCTTGGTTGTTTTTCTGTAAATAAATACAATTTAATGTAAACTGCTAATCATTTTCCATGATGACCTTCACATCACTACTTAAATAATGGTACTGCCAAGGAAAGTAACCCATTTTTCCCTTTCATTTTGTTACAGGTTGATGTTCTCGGTTGGCTTAATGCAGTAACTTAATATAAACCCCCTTTTCATCCCTTCAACGAGACACAATCTGTAATAATATACATACATACATATATATATATACTGTATATATATATATATATATATATATATATATATATATATATATATATATATATATATATATATATATATATATATATATATATATATAAATATTGTCATACGTATCAAGTACCTGGTTATTAGACAACTAATCTCAAAATTCAAAAATATACCTCACTTCAGCCAGATACCTAAACTATCATAACATTAATTATTACGACTGAGTACTTTAAAGGTAACAGTGATCCCTTAAGAAAAACTTATTTATCAATCACTTGAAAAATCAAATTAAGTCTATCTGAATATGTGTGAGGTATCAAAATTTAAACTAGAAATATTCTAGAGTAGAAGGGCATCACTCCATCAAAAACTCTAACTGTTTCCCTGGTCTTAATTCACTTTAGCAAAACTAAAAGAACAAAACATGTTTATCACTTTGCCTTATGCACACACAATCAATCCTATTCACTGGTGATTAATAAATGAAACACTTTTTCTAAAAATGTTAAATACAAAATTTTATTTTTAAATTCAAAGTTTATAATTAGAATTCACAATTAATTAGAATTCACAATCTGAAAAATTTATTATTACTTGAAAATAACACAACACTCAATTAATTCTTGAATTAAATTATGAAACAAAACTAATTCACAAAAACTTCATCAGGAATTTAAATTAATCAAGCAAAATTTAAACTATCAAGAATTACTCAAGATTTAAAAAGAAAATCTTAAATAAATGAAGTATTAAATCAATTTGCAATGTTAAATTATGTATGTAATGTTAAATTATACCAAGAAATATTTAAAATGCTACGTAAATAAATTTTACATCACAACATAAAAAATGTGAAAATATAAAGAGATTGTAAATAGAAAAACACACAAAAATACACATAAGATTTATCAAAAATGATTTCACTTGGTAAAAATTTCCTAACTTATCATACCATGGTATTAATAAGTAAAATTCACGTTACCTTACACAAACTTGTGAAAACCTCTGTAAATCACTTGCTGCAGCTGCGTTACCACAAAACACACTTTTTTACCAGGCGCCGTTACAAACTAAATAACTTTGCTAAATTCAGATCTCAAAAGTTAATGTTAATACGTGACCACAAAACACTATGTTAAAAGTAATCTCTTTCTAAAAACGAGAGAGAGAGAGGGAACCACATCGACTGGTCTCAGAAATCAGAATGAAACAAATTTTAGAATTCCAGAAACACGAAACAATTACATGATGTCACTAAAGCATTTTGGGTACGAGATACAAAAGGGAAGTTCTAGAAGTAGGGAGGTGACGTCATTAAAGTGTTTTGGGTGCGAGATACAATGGAGAAGCTTCTAGAAGAAAGTTACGTCATCCCAGCAAAACGTTTTTAATGCAATCTTACAAAACATGACGTAATTGATCAAGACACGTATTCTTTCTCTCAAAGTGGCGTACGTGACTCGAACATGTAACAACGTGAAATCACTCGTCTCGAGCCCATATGAGACGAATCGGCGTTTGTTTTCGCAACCCTGTCATCACTAACCCAAAACAAAGCACTCCCTCTTATCTCAACTGATGACAATTGAAATGAAACAAGCCCTTCCTGGACACACACACACACACGTGTTCAAATACTACGCTTTTACCAAGAAAGATATTATTCAAAACTACGTTACTATTAAAATTGTATTAACAATTCTAAATTACGCTATCAAGTTATTTAATCATTAGTTCTTTTGAGATCTGATGCCAAACTAAATATGACACTTTAGCGATCATTATCATTATACACAACACATGAAAAAAGTAAATATGTCAAAATTGTAGGAGGATATACGTATTACAAGGCAACATCATGAAAATGTATATATATATATATATATATATATATATATATATATATATAAAATATATATATATGTATATATATATAGTTTATATATATATATATATTTGGAGATTTTAATTAGTGTATTATATTATATATATATATAATAACCATATATATATATATATATATATATATATATATATATATATATATATATATATATATACTGAATATATAGTTTCTTGTAGTTTGGAGAAATTAGTTAATTAATAACACAGAAATATACGTGGAAAACAAATGCACATTCACACAGAAGTATTTAACACGGAAAATGTCATTGGAAATGAAAAAAAAAAAATGCATTTTCCTAAACAATTATAGCAGAAATAAAACACTTGGGAAAGTAGGTTTAATGACATAACCGAAATCTTGTGCAGTTCCCTTTTCTATCAGTGACTATGAAAACAATATTTTTATTATTTACAAGGAACACACACTCGTACAGAAAAAGCCATAAAACCCTGAAGGTCCCGCAGAGAATCTCTGTAATAGAATACTCGTATATAAATGAGATTTCATAAAAAGTGAACACACGAGAGGAAAAAAAAAAAATAAACGAAAATAAATTAGCAAACAGGTAAATATGTAAAAAAAAAAATGAACAGCTACTAAGTCAGAAAAATTGAGATAATTGTGCTGGGGGCTCGGAAACAGAATGGCAGGCCATTTATATGACCTTAACTGCACAGAATTAGCAACTCTCAGACTCCTGTTCCCTGGGTTTGCAGTGAAGGAGATAATAACAGCCTTTGAGGACTTAGAAATGGGACAGAGTGGCACCCCAACAGTACATGCAAGCCGAGTAGTACAAATTCCCAGCTAAGAACCAGAGAACAAAGACTGATTAAACCGCAGAGAAGTTGCGCACACGATGTCACTTTTGGGGATCTCCTCCCCTGGTCTGATGTATCTCTGTTGACGTGTATCTCTGATCTGCTTTAAGCAAGCCGCGATTCACGGAGTTAGCTTGCGCAACTCTCATGCAGTTCTACCGAAGATATTTGATACATCACAGAGTGTGACGTCACTGCACCTCGATTGAATGTTGATACACAAATTGCATTGCAGATATATATATATATATATATATATATATATATATATATATATATATATATATATATATATATATATATATATTTTTATATGTTTCCTGGTGCAGGTGGATCTTATGACTCCACAATTTTTACTTTACTCGAAAATGGCCTTGTAAGATACCCAGGACATATAAAAAAACAAACAAAAAAAAAGGAAGTACACGGAGCGGAGGGCTCTTCACTAGGGAAGTGCAAGAAACACATGGATATAAAAATAGTTATATTTGATAGCACACAAGGTCAAAAGGAAAATTAACTGAAAATACGGTAAATTACTGCCGTAGAAGTCCTCCCGAAGGGGAGCTTAGGAATGCCAGGAACACGGACCAAGGATAATTCTGCTACAGGCGTCTTTCTGAAACGATATTTGGACCCACGTTACACATCTAATGCTGGAATTTGGGGATTGAATTACTCGGGGTGCACTGAAGGCGCCAAGGACTCCCGAGGCGTTACTTGTGACTCAGAGGAAAGAAGCTGTGAACACGTGGGCCTGGCTTGAACCAAGGAATATCCGGGAACACAAAGTTATAGGCCCAGAGATTAATAAATGCAAAGGGCTAAGTAATCGTGACTAGCAACTCGTTTTGGGTACATTACCACATTTGTAGGGGCGCAGGGATGACGACGTCTTCTGCCGAGAAACACGTGTGGGAGCGTGGACAAATGGTAGCCTCCCTCTCCAAGGTATTTCTTCAAGTCGTAGATTGGGGCGGAAAAGGGCGCCCTTGGGATGATGAAAAGGCCGCTGTTTAATGTCAGCTCGCGTTTGGAAGACTTGCAATCCCCCTTGCAGTCTTCTAAGGCCACGTGGAATGGAACACGGGGCACACAGGGCGGCGATGGGATCCACGTGGCGGCGAGCGGAAGAGGAGGGCAGGGGCAACGGCCCGAGACTTGACTTCTTGGCTTAAACTAGCGAGCGCGTGTGAGAAAGGGCTGCCTTCGCCCTGACCTTTTATTGCTTCTGGACTGGGGTAGGGGGGGGGGCCGATGTCCTGACCCAGGGCACGCTGCTATCTCATAGAAAATGGTATTTTCATCTTTCTGTACCAAAGAAAACGGTGCAAAGCAGATTACTGGTCCCCAACAATTATATTTTTCTCTGAGCCCTTATTTCCCCGACCTTCAAAGGTTCAAACCAACCCAAAGCAGGGAAGGAGAAGAGTTTCCAGCTTATTTTGGCGCTACTCTTTACAATATATATATATATATATATATATATATATATATATATATATATATATATATATATATAATGTGTGTGTATATATACATACACACACATACACACACACAGAAAGCGTGTTATTGACATTAACAATTTTATACACGAACATATTTATACTGTACTGTATTCATATATATCTAAATGATACTACTACTTGAGAGGCTTTCATCACGCTTGAGGAATATCCTGTTTCGAGGATACACTCAAGGACACTTGAAGCTATGGATTATTTAGAGAGAGAGAGAGAGAGAGAGAGAGAGAGAGAGAGAGAGAGAGAGAGAGAGAGAGAGAGAGAGAGAGAGAAAGTACAAGTAAAATTATGTAAAATTAAAAACACACTCCGTTTACGACAGAATTGCAGGTGTGCGTGTGGATGTGTACACATTAAAACATTTTTGCTGTACTTTCATATGCACAAACATTCAGGTCCTGTAAGCACACTAAAACTCCTTCTTCTTCTTACACATAAGCAACTTTATATATATATATATATATATATATATATATATATATATATATATATATATATATATAGTTCCGATATTTCTTGTAAAAGGAGGTGTCTAATCGAAAGACATGACACTGGTCCCTACGTTTAATGCTTATATGATAAATCAATGGATATACCCTTTGTATATCAAAATCTTCAACTTCCGCCTATTAATATAACCTCCCAACCTCCCATGCGCACGAGAGCTTACACACACACACGCACACACACACACACTCTCTCTCTCTCTCTCTTTATATATGGATGTGTGTATTTATGCATTGTACATGAGCCACTAACAATTCATTAATATTTAATTCACTTTAGGTGCCAGGTATTCCCAAGGTACATGTATAATAAATATGATATCAAAGGCTATTTGCAACACAGTGTTTATAAGTATAGAAATAACTGACAAACAAACTATATATATATATATATATATATATATATATATATATATATATATATATATATATATATATATATATACATGAGAACGTGTTTCACATGAAATGATTATATATATATATATATATTATGTATATATATATATATATATATATATATATATATATATATATATATATATATATATAATGAATAATAATACGAAAATAATGAAACATCATGCCATTCTTCCAAGACGGATCACGTGACTATGTACGGGGATAGAATCGTACCTATTATTTACTGCGCAACATTCATATGCTACGACATGTAACTTTGTTTCCCTTGGTGATTTCGACAAACTATTCGACAAACTGAAGAATTCATTTCAGTATGGATATTGCAACAGATATTGTCCTACTTCGTCCGTTTACAGAACTCACGTAACTTAATGCTTCCCGCTTGAAACGTCTATCTAATGGACGGGCATGAACCACGATTTAACATAGTTCGTTCTTCATATTTCCCGCATCCTGCTAAATATGCGATATATGAAAAGCAAATGGGTGTTACGGACTAATACACACATAAACAAAGCCACTCCAACATCTTCTAAAAACATAACAGACACCTCACACGTCTCGAACTGTCGACCTAACCGCCTAGTTCTCCTTGCTGCTTGGGAGAAAGGGAGCTGGGGATTGGCACGATACACGTGCACATCGTTACCGGGGTCTAAGCGATTCAGGCAGGGCAGCCGATCGAGGCTACGGCGTACCCCAACGCCAAATCAAAGTCCTTCAATATATACGACTCACCGATAGACTCTGAATCAAAGTTTACAGGATGGATGTTTGTCTTACGAAATAGGCGATGTTGGAGGTTGGGGAAGGGACAGGCCTCAATAGGTTTTTGTTCTGCGGTCTCACCCCAGTCACATGAACGGTTCCTTGCCAGTACAAACAACGAAGCAAGAACGTTGTTCTCCCGTTCGCTAAGTGTAAGTACGATTGCCCTCGCTCCCTCTCACATGCGGTGTAGGCGAGTCGCCTAAAATAGTGACAACAACTAACGGTAATGAGAGTAAAAATATTGTCAGCAATTATTACGATAGCTTCAGTAACAATTACATTTATTCATAATAAAAGAGATATTAACAGCAGAAATATTAGAAGGAATAGTAGAACATAGGAGTAGCAAAAGTAGTTATCAGAAAGCCTACCAGACTGCGAATGTCACCATAAATGTATATACATATATATACATCAATATATATATGTTGATATATGTATATATATTTGTATATATTTGTATATATATATATATATATATATATATATATATATATATATATATATATATATATATATATATATATATTTATATATATATATATATATATATATATATATATATATATATATATATATATATATATATATATATATATATATATATATATATATATATATATATATATATATATATACTGTATATATGTGTATATATATATATATATATATATATATATATATATATATATATATATATATATATATATATATATATATATATATATATGTGTGTGTGTGTGTGTGTGTGTGTGTGTGGCTATGTGTGTAACAGAGAGAGTACTATATTCAGAAAACTATTTATAATAACGACCATGGAAACACAGCGAACCCGTGAATGTATAAAGGTGACACGTAAAGAAACCATTAGGCCTGCCAGTTACAGAGGCCTTATTCATGAGATGGTGATTCAGAGAGATACAAAGAAACTGTTATTAGCGATCCATAGTCTAAAAGAAAGAGTGCTCTTCATAGTAGGTGATTCATATAGACCTAATTGCCGAGAACACTGGCACTATGAATTTGGCTCTCACTTCTTGTGTCGGTGATCCCTTTTGTGGAGGTCAAGGGTCACGGAATGAAAAGGAGCCTATGTGGTTGGCACCTCTCTGTTGCGTATGAAAAATCGTTGCACAGAAGGCGTGGCTAGTGAACGATCAATAAAGAAACCGTGAGTGCGTGAAAGTTATGGAATTCATGATCGAAATGAAACATATGAAAGAAAAACTTGAGATATCCTGAGACAAACCATATATGAGACACATGAGAGACAACTAAGTCAGAAGATCGGGAGTTAAAAGATTAGACAGTCAGTGTGTGTGTGAGTGGTGTTAGGGCAGAGACATGCCCAAGCAGTGGTGAACAAACTTAGTATTTATCTCTCTCGAAATCAACTTAGTTCTGGGTACAAGTCTCAGGCCTGGACTTAACAAATAACTTCCCAAGTGCAGCTATAAGAAAATGGTGGATCTTTTACAACTGAAAAGGGATAATAAAGAGAAGAAACCAACGAAGTGTATCTGTTAAGAAACCTGATGATTTTATTTTATTTCATTCTAAACAACATGTTCCTCGAACAGTGAACGCCAACGCTAAAAAGCTCTCAGCACACCTACCATGGAATCGGGCTATGAAGATAGCACTGATTAAATATATATTGATGTATACGCACACACACATATGTATGTATGTATGTATAGATATATATATATATATATATATATATATATATATATATATATATATATATATATTTGTATATATTTTTAATTCTTTTCACCAGCATGAGGAAGGAAATTGAACCTGGGAGAGGTGAGGCAGTGATTCGGTCATGATTCCCGAAAACAGAGAAGCGCCAACCACCGCCCATACTTTCTGAGGGCGACATAGGCTCCTTTTCATTTGAAGACCCTTGACCTCCACTAAGGGATCACTAGCACAAGATATCGTCTTATCACTTGCCAAGGTGGAAAGCAAGGGCGTTATCCACTGGGCCATACAAGCCTAAAAGAAGTTGGAACCTGAGAGCAACTGCACCCAAGGAATTACCTGGGCAAGCTAACTGCTTGCATACCAGCGAGTTTTCCCCAACTTCCCGACTCAGCAATGACCCAATAGACAACATTTCATTCGAATTATCCCTTCTGAGTGAATAAGATAGAAATCATCAACACACAATCACGTGTGGAACAGAAATAAATTTCTGACTCACGTCGGGATCGAACCCAGGTCTCTCAGGTGGAAAGCAAGGGCGTTATCCACTGGGCCATACAAGTCTAAAAGAAGTTGGAACCTGAGAGCAACTGCACCCAAGGAATTACCTGGGCAAGCTAACTGCTTGCATACCAGCGAGTTTTCCCCAGTGGATAACGCCCTTGCTTTCCACCTGAGAGACCTGGGTTCGATCCCGACGTGAGTCAGAAATTTATTTCTGTTCCACACGTGATTGTGTGTTGATGATTTCTATCTTATTCACTCAGAAGGGATAATTCGAATGAAATGTTGTCTATTGGGTCATTGCTGAGTCGGGAAGTTGGGGAAAACTCAGCTGGTATGCAAGCAGTTAGCTTGCCCAGGTAATTCCTTAAAGTGCAGTTGCTCTCAGGTTCCAACTTCTTTTAGACTTGTATGGCCCAGTGGATAACGCCCTTGCTTTCCACCTGAGAGACCTGGGTTCGATCCCGACGTGAGTCAGAAATTTATTTCTGTTCCACACGTGATTATGTGTTGATGATTTCTATCTTATTCACTCAGAAGGGATAATTCGAATGAAATGTTGTCTATTGGGTCATTGCTGAGTCGGGAAGTTGGGGAAAACTCGCTGGTATGCAAGCAGTTAGCTTGCCCAGGTAATTCCTTGGGTGCAGTTGCTCTCAGGTTCCAACTTCTTTTAGACTTGTATGGCCCAGTGGATAACGCCCTTGCTTTCCACCTGAGAGACCTGGGTTCGATCCCGACGTGAGTCAGAAATTTATTTCTGTTCCACACGTGATTGTGTGTTGATGATTTCTATATATATATATATATATATATATATATATATATATATATATATATATATATATATATATATATATCAAACAGCAGTGGCCACAGCCAAATATACATCAATGGGGAGGCGGACATAAAGACTTGTTTTAAAAAGGGTTAATTTATTCCCGACGTTTCGTAATGGCTTCATTACATTTTCGAGGGCTGTACAAAATAAATAACATAAATTACAAAAAGGCTATAAATTTAAATTAAAAAAAAATTAGGATTGCACAATGGATTACAATTTAAAAAAATAAAAACAGACAAAATATTTTGTCTAAGAACTAGGACATCTAAAAAAGAAAGCTGATTTTCGTTTTCTTTTTCTAGGGTAAACTTAACATTGTGATGTTTTAGACATAATTATGATGCTGATTCCTTCCTTGAATTTCTAAATTTACAACATCACAATGTTAAGTTTACCCTAGAAAAAGAAAACGAAAATCAGCTTTCTTTTTTTAGACGTCCTAGTTCTTAGACAAAATAATATTTTTAACACCACGATTTTTAGATAAAGTTAGTTTACGGGCTTGGGGTCAAATTTTTTTAATTTTTGTCCTTTTAACTTTTGAATTAATTCTGTTTTTACTCTCCTCCACAGGGCTCTAACGCTAACCTCTGATTGGTACCTATTCCAGGATGAGATCGTCTTTTTATCTAAATATTTTAAGGAAAACTGCTTCCTGTCTGAACTGGTCTTTAAGATACTCCGCACACTTCTAGACAAATACTTCTCCCTCAAACCTACAATTTACAGTGTTCCTAAATTGAATTTTTATGCTAAATTTCCGTTTTTATTTGATAATACTTTTAGAAAAAACCTTTTCACAACAGATCCAAAGTAAGTTTGGAGCCATTAAAGTCCACCTGATACCTGTCAATCCTCTCACCATCGGGTCTTTACTTAAGTACAAAGATCGTTTATGCCCTTATATGTCCTCCAGGTGTTTGTATAGCTATACGTGTCCTAAATGTAATTTAGGAACTTATATTGGATCCACCAGGAGGCTTCTGAAGGTACGCATAGACTCTCATCATGGAGTAAGTTATAGGACAGGCAGTAAAATTACAAACCCAGAGTTTTCGAATATCAGAAATCGTTCTAGAATGTGTAAAACTTCAATTGAAAATAAGGATTTTTCTGTTTTAGGGCGAGCTTCTAGCAGCCATGAATTGGCCATTTTGGAATCATTAATGATTAAACGACTCGTCCCCTTGTTAAACAGCCTTTCGTTTTCACTTCAGTTTTAACATTGCCACTGAATAGGTTGGTCCAGATCTGCTTACTTTGTATTATTTTTATATTGTATATATATATATATATATATATATATATATATATATATATAAATAAATATATATATATATATATATATATATATATATATATATATATATATATATATATATATATATATATATATATATATATATATATATATTTTTTACAGAGATTTTGTTTTGTTTTTTATGCTGTCCTTTTAATTGTCCCTTCTATTTTTACTTTTTTAAAAATTGTAATCCATTGTGCAATCCTAATTTTTTTAAATTTAAATTTATAGCCGTTTTGTAATTCATGTTATTTATTTTGTACAGCCCTCGATAATGTAATGAAGCCATTACGAAACGTCGGGAATAAATTGACCCTTTTTTTAAAACAAGTCTTTATGTCCTGCTCCTCCCCATTGATGTATATATATATATATATATATATATATATATATATATATATATATATATATATATATATATATATATATATATATATATATATATACACGTACACGTATATGCATATGTATATAATATATACATCAATATATATATATATATATATATATATATATATATATATATATATATATATATATATATATATATATATATATATATATATATAAATGTAAAGGCTCATGCCAGGTGACCTTTGAAAAGTTGGGTCAGCTATTCGCAGGGTCCATTTTCACTACACGCAGCAAATAGGAAAATGCTGAAACATTCGCATACCACAAGGATCGAAGAAACCACCTTGGTGACAAGACACGGGCTGGAAAATGCGTTTTCAGCAAAGAACGTTCTAGAAGCTGAACCAGTTACAAAATCCGGTTTTTGAAGGATGCTTCTTAATAATGTATGGTGTGTACGTGTACTTCGTGACGCCTCGAAGTACAGAGGCGTGTCTTGCCGAACTTTGACCTCGAATGATGTCATACAAAAGTACGTTCGTTCGTGCGTTACATAATGAATATAATGGGAGGAACTGTTGTTCGAATGGACTTGTGAGATCCGATTCTTGTGTGTCTGAAGATGTGAGTGATTTTCACATGGAGACTGTCCCAGAGGACTTGTGGAGTGAGTAAGAATTCATATACGTTTTTAGACTTTGTTTTTCAGAACTGTGAACACACGGTATCTCCTGTGACAGTGGAAGATGTATTTCTGCAATTTTTTACATTTTATGATTTTTAATGTGACGTTTGTTTTTTTTCACAGGTATTTCTGTTCCACTCCATTCATATTCCTTTTTCTCTCTCCCTCCTACAAGGATGAGAGTGGTATGACATTTTAAGATGACCTGTTTTAATTGATTGACGTGTTCATGTTTTGACAGATGAGTTATTTTCTGTAATTGGGGGTTTATGATTTTGGAGCATTATTTCCTTAGAAGATTTTCTGAAGAGTTATTTGATGAAACATTGGATTTCATTCTTCGTAATTTTTAAAAGTTATTTTCGTTGATTTTTTTGTCAATAAAGGGTTTTAGTTTTGTACTTAGTATCTCATTCCAGTAGTCCTTAGATTTTAGTTAGGAAAGATATAACTTACGATGCCGGCTCACGTTACTGCTATCACACAAATGTCTCAGGATAAGCGAGATTAAACCTCTGTTCATAAAACAGAGACTTAAATCAAGTATAGGCTCAGAAAGGGCCGTTACAGTTTTTGGTGGCAGCGTAAAAGGTAGCGTAAAATTTTTGGTAGCGTAAAAGGTAGTTAGGGCAGTTAGAAGGGTGTTAAATAATTATAATTAGCATGTATATGTTTCCGAAGAGATATAAATTAGTGTTGGCATCTCAGGATAGGATTTTGTGGGAGTCAGCAGTTGCTGGGGGCGAGCTGCGAGCTTCTCTCTCGCTAGCTAGTGTTTTGTGGAGAGTGTTTTGGGTAGGGGGTAAAATCAGTGATATTGTGCAATAATTGCGATATTAAGACCGCTATGCGTGTGTTAAAACACGTGAAGACGCGCGAGTGTTGTTTGTTTCTCTCTCTTCGCTTGATGGAAAGTCGCGCACTGCTAACGTAAGTGTTGTGATGTTATCTTTTTCTTTTTTATAGTTGGGTTGATGTGAAGTTGTCGTTTTCGTTGTGTTGTAACTGGTGATAGGGACAACTGTGTGTTTTTTGTCGTTGAGTTTTGATTAATGTTTCGGTTGCAACGAGTGCTACGTCATCACCACGGTGACATAGTAATTGCGTCACGAGTTTGGGCGGAGCGTCGTACTTGCTTTGCCACGTCTAGTGAAGCGCTGAGCGTATTATGGTGTGTTGTATTTTTTCTTTTTTTTTATAGCAATCTGCGGTACGCATCGGCGTGTATTACGTGAGGGTGATATTTGGTTGTTGGGTTATTTCTGGGAACTTTAATGTTTGAGTAATATCCTACGTGATATTTATGAGTTGCGGGGTGCAAGACAGTTTTTGCACGAGTGTGTATGCACTTCTTGGTTTTTGTAGTCACACACGTATGTGCGTGTGGGTATGTGTGTGTGAGTATGTGGCAGAGCGCTTGCCTTTGCTTGAGTGGCACTTTCCGTTTGGACAAAGGGAAGTGTTGGTCCAGCAGTTTTGCCGTTGGAGACAGAGCGAGCCCCGAGGTTTGGTGTTAGCATTTTTTTTCTGTAAGCGTCATCAGGCCTTCGATGCATTGTAAGAGGGTGGGAAACGAATTTCTCTTTCTCTCTCTCTGTGCCTAAAAGCCTTTCCCGTCTCTTTTTTGTGGCCTTTTATAGCTTGGCCTTGGGAGAAGTGAACTTGACCTTTTTTGACTGACTAAAGAGGGAGTCAGAGTGAATGATGAGAAAGTTAAAGCCATTGTGAGTTTTCCAGTTCCCAAAACCAGGAAACAGATTCGTTCGTTCCTAGGTATGTTGGGTTTCTTTCGCCGTTTTTTTTTTTTTCTTTTTAGCGTCTCCATTGACAGATTTGTTACGAGAAGACGTTAAGTTTGTTTGGAGTGATAGTCAACAATTAGCTTTTGAGAAGCTTAAGAACGCTTTGGTGAACCCACCAGTTTTGAAGTTTCCAGATTTTAGTCAACCGTTCACCTTAGTGACTGACGCGAGTCAGGAAGGTATAGGTGCGTGTTTGATGCAGAAATTTGAGGAAATTACACCCAATTGCTTTTATAGCAGAAAGTTCAAAACGCGTGGTAGTAACGAAAGGCTGATGTCAGTTGTGGACAAGGAGGCTTTAATTAGTCGTCTCTAGCCTTGTTCATTTTAAGATGTTGTTGTTGGGAAATAAAGTTGAGATTTTTACAGATCATCAACCGTTGTTAGGAACTTAATAAGCCAAATTTGGTTTCTAACATTGAGGGATTTTGATTTTGCAAACCTCAAATACATTGAAGGTAAGCATAATGTGGTTGCAGATGCATTGAGCAGATATTTTCCGATTAAGGATGAGGAAATACACACCGAATCCTGTGTGAGAGAAGAGAGTAAATATTTGGTGTCTAATGTCTCTGATATTAGTAGTTCTGAGAGATCGCATGTAGAGGACATACACGTTTCTACAGTGCATACTTTGGGGAGAAATAGTGAGTCGGCAGTCTCGGGAGAGATTGTTGTTCGTGATAGTGAGAGTAACGCAGTGTGTTATATTACGGGTGAAAATGTCACTTGGGACATAGGCTTGCTCGAGCAAAAGCAAGATGAAGACAAATTGTTGTCAGATGCTAAGGCATTTCTAGAATAATTTATTGGTGAGGAAAGTTAAGTATAACTTGCGAAGTACTCGAAGCATGGGTGAGATTACACAAATCATCGTGCCAGAGAGTCTAGTACCACAAGTTCTAGACATTGTACATTGTAAATTTGGTTCGCCTCATTTAGGTGTGGACAAGACGTATGAAAACGTCAGGTCAAAGTTCTTTTGGAAAAATATGTTTTCCGCAGTAGAAGCCTTTGTGAAGAAGTGCGCTATTTGCAATGCGAATAAGCCAGCGACGACGGTGTCGTGTCGTTTGGGTTCATATCCCATACCAAATAGGCCGTTTCAGAGAGTGCATATGGATATTCTGGGTAATTTCTCAGAATCTGCTTATGGGTATTAGCATGGATGCATTCCTGGGTTGTATTGTTGTTTTGGTAATGGGTAGTTACAAGGTCATTTTTTCCTTTCAGGTGTTAATGGATTGTAAATGGGCATGACTTGTAGTTTGTTGTAATTCAGGAGGACGTTACTCCGTAGAGTTTTACGAATCTTTAATAGTTCAGGTTCATTGTGATTTCTGATGTAAGCTGCAGTACTTAGTGTAAATTGTGTGCAGAATACCGTAGAGTTTTGTAGATATATGAATTTGAGTTTTTTTTTTTTATATGGATCGCAAACTGCGGTTAGGGATTTCATCGTTCGCACTTGGCGATAGTAATGGGTTACTTTGAGTTAATGGTTTTTTTCATATGATTTTGGGAATTGTGACATGAAGCTTTCATACGAGATTTGACCCGTGTGTTATTGTGTTATTATGTTATTATGTTATGATGTGTTTTGTCGTCTGACGCAACATCTTTGGATATAGAGTTACAGAATAAGGGTTTGTTGTTTAGGATTTTGTTTTGGGGAGGTATTTAGTATATCGGACCGAATGGGTCTGATCTTTTTCGGGTTGGGATATGTCAGTTAGGATTTCGGAGAGGTTTAGGAAGATTTTGATAGGGATATCGAATTCGAGTATTTGGATTTTTCAGTTCTCTTTAAAAATTAAGGGTGCTGTACCATGAGTAATGGTAGTTGTTAGGATCATAGGAGCGATTGCCATTAAGTCAATTGCTATTGTGTTGAGAATTAGTCAGGTATTGAGAAATGTTCGCTAACCGGAGTAGAACCTTGATGTCTTTTACGAGATATGATACCTTTTAGTGTATGGATAGGATTCTTGAGTACTTTTTTCTGTTGGATAGAATTTTTATGAATGGTTCCTTAGAGTTAGTGTACTTGGTAGTGAGTTGACTATGGAAATTCCGGGTACCAACTTGGAATTGTTTCACATTGAGAACATATGACCTTTGCATTAGTAGTCTTATTTGGTTCAGTAATAATATGGTATAGGGAATAGACGAGTTACTTTTTGATATGACTGTCGATATGACCGACTCACGGAAAATACCACTCCCTCGAAATGGAGAGGTTGGAATAGCTTCACCGTCCTCAACATATGAGAAAGCTGTCAACGTTACTTCTGCACTTTGGAGAGATGTCTTTGGGAGATGGATGTCTTCATGTTGCCGTACTTTCGAGGAGACGTTGGGTTGGCGCAAAAAGGATTTGCGAGCGCCACTTTCAACATGGGCTTGTGCAGTTGCAAGCCATTCATCTTCGTCGGATCGCTGGGAGACGCAAGAATACATTCAGCTTGGACTGGTGCAGTCGCAGGCCTTTCAGCGTGAGGCAGTACCAGGAGTGAAATCGTCTAGATTAATGCGGTTCTTGAATGAACTGGTTGTGCTATAATATCTGTGTTATAAGATATATATGTTTTGCACCTAGACATTTTGAGGTGGGGTCCACCTCAGGTGCGTGGACCGAGCAATCTGTAAAGGCTCGCGAAGGTGACCTTTGAAAAGTTGGGTCAGCTATTCGCAGGGTCCATTTTCACTACACGCAGCAAATAGGAAAATGCTGAAACATTCGCATACCACAAGGATCGAAGAAACCACCTTGGTGACAAGACACGGGCTGGAAAATGCGTTTTCAGCAAAGAACGTTCTAGAAGCTGAACCAGTTACAAAATCCGGTTTTTGAAGGATGCTTCTTAATAATGTATGGTGTGTACGTGTACTTCGTGACGCCTCGAAGTACAGAGGCGTGTCTTGCCGAACTTTGACCTCGAATGATGTCATACAAAAGTACGTTCGTTCGTGCGTTACATAATGAATATAATGGGAGGAACTGTTGTTTGCGAATTGGACTTGTGAGATCCGATTCTTGTGTGTCTGAAGATGTGTGATTTTTCACATGGAGACTGTCCCAGAGGACTTGTGGAGTGAGTAAGAATTCATATACGTTTTTAGACTTTGTTTTTCAGAACTGTGAACACACGGTATCTCCTGTGACAGTGGAAGATGTATTTCTGCAATTTTTACATTTTATGATTTTAATGTGACGTTTGTTTTTTTTTCACAGGTATTTCTGTTCCACTCCATTCCTATTCCTTTTCCTCTCTCCCTCCTACAAGGATGAGAGTGGTATGACATTTGAGATGACCTGTTTTAATTGATTGACGTGTTCATGTTTTGACAGATGAGTTATTTTCTGTAATTGGGGGTTTATGATTTTGGAGCATTATTTCCTTAGAAGATTTTCTGATAGTTATGTGAAACATTGGATTTCATTCTTCGTAATTTTAAGAAGTTATTTTCGTTGATTTTTGTCAATAAAGGGTTTTAGTTTTGTACTTAGTATCTTTTAGTTAGATTTTAGTTAGAAAGATATAACTTATGATGCCGGCTCACGTTACTGCTATCACACAATGTCTCAGGATAAGCGAGATTAAACCTCTGTTCATAAAACAGAGACTTAAATCAAGTATAGGCTCAGAAATGGGCCGTTACAGTTTTTAAGGCGTAAAAGGTAGCGTAAAAGGTAGCGTAAAAGGTAGTTAAAGGTAGTTAGGGCAGTTAGAAGGTGTTAAATAATTAGGCATGTATATGTTTCCGAAGAGATATAAATTAGTGTTGGCATCTCAGGATAGGATTTTGTGGAGTCAGCAGTTGCTGGGGGCGAGCTGAGCTTCTCTCTCGCTAGCTAGTGTTTTGTGGAGAGTGTTTTGGGTAGGGGTAAAAACAGTGATATTGTGCAATAATTGCGATGTTAAGACCGCTATGCGTGTGTTAAAACACGTGAAGACGCGCGAGTGTTGTTTGTTTCTCTCTCTTCGCTTGATGGAAAGTCGCGCACTGCTAACGTAAGTGTTGTGATGTTATCTTTTTCTTTTTTATAGTTGGGTTGATGTGAAGTTGTCGTTTTCGTTGTGTTGTAACTGGTGATAGGGACAACTGTGTGTTTTTTGTCGTTGAGTTTTGATTAATGTTTCGGTTGCAACGAGTGCTACGTCATCACCACGGTGACATAGTAATTGCGTCACGAGTTTGGGCGGAGCGTCGTACTTGCTTTGCCACGTCTAGTGAAGCGCTGAGCGTATTATGGTGTGTTGTATTTTTTTTTTTTTATAAGCAATCTGCGGTACGCATCGGCGTGTATTATGTGAGGGTGATATTTGGTTGTTGGGTTATTTCTGGGAACTTTAATGTTTGAGTAATATCCTACGTGATATTTATGAGTTGCGGGGTGCAAAAACAGTTTTTGCACAGTGTGTATGCACTTCTTGGTTTTGTAGTCACACACGTATGTGCGTGTGGGTATGTGTGTGTGAGTATGTGGCAGAGCGCTTGCCTTTGCTTGAGTGGCACTTTCCGTTTGGACAAAGGGAAGTGTTGGTCCAGCAGTTTTGCCGTTGGAGACAGAGCGAGCCCCGAGGTTTGGTGTTAGCATTTTTTTTCTGTAAGCGTCATCAGGCCTTCGATGCATTGTAAGAGGGTGGGAAACGAATTTCTCTTTCTCTCTCTCTCTGTGCCTAAGAAGCGCTTTCCCGTGTCTTTTTTTTGTGGCCTTTTATAGCTTGGCCTTGGGAGAAGTGAACTTGACCTTTTTTTTTTTGACTGACTAAAGAGGGAGTCAGAGTGAATGATGAGAAAGTTAAAGCCATTGTGAGTTTTCCAGTTCCCAAAACCAGGAAACAGATTCGTTCGTTCCTAGGTATGTTGGGTTTCTTTCGCCGTTTTGTGCGGAATTTTTCTACAATAGCGTCTCCATTGACAGATTTGTTACGAGAAGACGTTAAGTTTGTTTGGAGTGATAGTCAACAATTAGCTTTTGAGAAGCTTAAGAACGCTTTGGTGAACCCACCAGTTTTGAAGTTTCCAGATTTTAGTCAACCGTTCACCTTAGTGACTGACGCGAGTCAGGAAGGTATAGGTGCGTGTTTGATGCAGAAATTTGAGGGGAAATTACACCCAATTGCTTTTTATAGCAGAAAGTTCAAAACGCGTGGTAGTAACGAAAGGCTGATGTCAGTTGTGGACAAGGAGGCTTTCGCAGTCGTCTCTAGCCTTGTTCATTTTAAGATGTTGTTGTTGGGAAATAAAGTTGAGATTTTTACAGATCATCAACCGTTGTTAGAGTTTTCTAATAAGCCAAATTTGGTTTCTAACATTGAGAGATTTTGATGCAAACCTCAAATACATTGAAGGTAAGCATAATGTGGTTGCAGATGCATTGAGCAGATATTTTCCGGTCGAGGATGAGGAAATACACACCGAATCCTGTGTGAGAGAAGAGAGTAAATATTTGGTGTCTAATGTCTCTGATATTAGTAGTTCTGAGAGATCGCATGTAGAGGACATACACGTTTCTACAGTGCATACTTTGGGGAGAAATAGTGAGTCGGCAGTCTCGGGAGAGATTGTTGTTCGTGATAGTGAGAGTAACGCAGTGTGTTATATTACGGGTGAAAATGTCACTTGGGACATAGGCTTGCTCGAGCAAAAGCAAGATGAAGACAAATTGTTGTCAGATGCTAAGGCATTTCTAGAATAATTTATTGGTGAGGAAAGTTAAGTATAACTTGCGAAGTTGTCTAAGCATGGGTGAGATTAAAAATCATCGTGCCAGAGAGTCTAGTACCACAAGTTCTAGACATTGTACATTGTAAATTTGGTTCGCCTCATTTAGGTGTGACAAGACGTAAAAAACGTCAGGTCAAAGTTCTTTTGAAAAATATGTTTTCCGCAGTAGAAGCCTTTGTGAAGAAGTGCGCTATTTGCAATGCGAATAAGCCAGCGACGACAAAATCGTGTCGTTTGATTCATTGTTCCCATACCAAATAGGCCGTTTCAGTTTGCATATGGATATTCTGGGTAATTTCTCAGAATCTGTTATGGGTATTAGCATGGATGCATTCCTGGGTTGTATTGTTGTTTTGGTAATGGGTAGTTACGGGTCATTTTTTTTTTCCTTTCGGGTGTTAATGGGTTGTAAATGGGCATGACTTGTAGTTTGTTGTAATTCAGGAGGACGTTACTCCGTAGAGTTTTACGAATCTTTAATAGTTCGGGTTCATTGTGATTTCTGATGTAAGCTGCAGTACTTAGTGTAAATTGTGTGCAGAATACCGTAGAGTTTTGTAGATATATGAATTTGAGTTTTTTTTTTCTTTTTATATGGATCGCAAACTGCGGTTAGGGATTTCATCGTTCGCACTTGGCGATAGTAATGGGTTACTTTGAGTTAATGGTTTTCTTTCATATGATTTTGGGAATTGTGACATGGGCTAATTTCATACGAGATTTGACCCGTGTGTTATTGTGTTATTATGTTATTATGTTATGATGTGTTTTGTCGTCTGACGCAATATCTTTGGATATAGAGTTACAGAATAAGGGTTTGTTGTTTAGGATTTTGTTTTGGGGAGGTATTTAGTATATCGGACCGAACGGGTCTGATCTTTTTCGGGTTGGGATATGTCAGTTAGGATTTCGGAGAGGTTTAGGAAGATTTTGATAGGGATATCGAATTCGAGTATTTGGATTTTTCAGTTCTCTTTAAAAATTAAGGGTGCTGTACCATGAGTAATGGTAGTTGTTAGGATCATAGGAGCGATTGCCATTAAGTCAATTGCTATTGTGTTGAGAATTAGTCAGGTATTGAGAAATGTTCGCTAACCGGAGTAGAACCTTGATGTCTTTTACGAGATATGATACCTTTTAGATGTTTAGGATTGGATTCAGTGTAGGATTCTTGAGTACTTTTTCTGTTGGATAGAATTTTTATGAATGGTTCCTTAGAGTTAGTGTACTTGATAGTGAGTTGACTGTGGAAATTCCGGGTACCAACTTGGAATTGTTTCACATTGAGAACATATGACCTTTGCATTAGTAGTCTTATTTGGTTCAGTAATAATATGGTATAGGGAATAGACGAGTTACTTTTTGATATGACTGTTGATATGACCGACTCACGGAAAATACCACTCCCTCGAAATGGAGAGGTTGGAATAGCTTCACCGTCCTCAACATATGAGAAAGCTGTCAACGTTACTACTTCTGCGACTTTGGAGAGATGTCGGGCAGGATGTCTTCATGTTGCCGTACTTTCGAGGAGACGTTGGGTTGGCGCAAAAAGGATTTGCGAGCGCCACTTTCAACGAGATCATCTTTGCAGACGCAAGCCATTCATCTCAGTCGGATCGCTGGGAGACGCAAGCCATTCATCTTGGACTGGTGCGCAGTCGCAGGCCTTTCAGCGTGAGGCAGTACCAGGAGTGAAATCGTCTAGATTAATGCGGTTCTTGAATGAACTGGTTGTGCTATAATATCTGTGTTATAAGATATATATAAGTTTTGCACCTAGACATTTTGAGTGGGGTCCACCTCAGGTGCGTGGACCGAGCAATCTGTAAAGGCTCGCGAAGGTGACCTTTGAAAAGTTGGGTCAGCTATTCGCAGGGTCCATTTTCACTACACGCAGCAAATAGGAAAATGCTGAAACATTCGCATACCACAAGGATCGAAGAAACCACCTTGGTGACAAGACACGGGCTGGAAAATGCGTTTTCAGCAAAGAACGTTCTAGAAGCTGAACCAGTTACAAAATCCGGTTTTTGAAGGATGCTTCTTAATAATGTATGGTGTGTACGTGTACTTCGTGACGCCTCGAAGTACAGAGGCGTGTCTTGCCGAACTTTGACCTCGAATGATGTCATACAAAAGTACGTTCGTTCGTGCGTTACATAATGAATATAATGGGAGGAACTGTTGTTCGAATTGGACTTGTGAGATCCGATTCTTGTGTGTCTGAAGATGTGCGTGATTTTTCACATGGAGATTGTCCCAGAGGACTTGTGGAGTGAGTAAGAATTCATATACGTTTTTAGACTTTGTTTTTCAGAACTGTGAACACACGGTATCTCCTGTGACAGTGGAAGATGTATTTCTGCAATTTTTTTACATTTTATGATTTTTAATGTGACGTTTGTTTTTTTCACAGGTATTTCTGTTCCACTCCATTCATATTCCTTTTTCCTCTCTCCCTCCTACGAGGATGAGAGTGGTATGACATTTGAGATGACCTGTTTTAATTGATTGACGTGTTCATGTTTTGACAGATGAGTTATTTTCTGTAATTGGGGGTTTATGATTTTGGAGCATTATTTCCTTAGAAGATTTTCTGATAGTTATGTGAAACATTGGATTTCATTCTTCGTAATTTTTAAGAAGTTATTTTTCGTTGATTTTTGTCAATAAAGGGTTTTAGTTTTGTACTTAGTATCTCATTCCAGTAGTCCTTAGATTTTAGTTAGGGAAAGATATAACTTACGATGCCGGCTCACGTTACTGCTATCACACAATGTCTCGGGATAAGCGAGATTAAACCTCTGTTCATAAAACAGAGACTTAAATCAAGTATAGGCTCAGAAAGGGCCGTTACATACACACACACACACACACACACACATATATATATATATATATATATATATATACATATATATATATATATATATATATATATATATATATATATATATATATATATATATATATATATATATATATATATATACATATGGTTGTGTCTTTGTAGCTCGTTGACTGGAGGGGTTACAGTTATTGTGGACAAACACTATTTTAGTTATCACCTATAAGAAAAGGTGTCTGGTTCGTGTTGTCAACAGTAACTAAATTACAATCAAGAACAGCCCATCAAATACGAACTTTGGGAAATCAATACAATCCTCTAGCCACCAGTTATTATGTACAGATGTGTAAATCGATATGTTCAGTGTAGTTGAAAAAAAAGATATCGTTTTTTCAATGTGACGTAAACATCTTAGTATTTTTGTTTTGCCAGTGATTCTTCAGTAAGTGAGAAGTCACTGTGTTTGCCTTCTGTGATAGATTGCTACATAAGAACAAAATAAACTAAATATAACTATATATAAAATGATTTGTATATATATATATATATATATATATATATATATATATATATATATATATATATATATATATATATATATATATATATATATATATATATATAGAGAGAGAGAGAGAGAGAGAGAGAGAGAGAGAGAGAGAGAGAGAGAGAATTTTAATCGCACCATATAAAACCGTTGGCCCCTGCTACTTTAGAATCTTACATCACACTGGTATTGTGACAATATATTGTGACATATTTGTTTGTAATAGCACAATCCCACCTCATGTTCTTGCAGTCGTCACACTTCTTAGATACACTTATCAACATATGCTTTGACTCCAGATGGGGAACAAACAAAGAGACCTCACTTCCCTTAGTGGGATTTGGACTCGTGTACGAGAGGTTAGAGTAGGGATAACTACAAAGACGGACGTGAATCTATGTTACATACATACCTTTGTTGAATTTAGATACATTTTTCTAAGGCTGGAACAGAGAGAGAGAGAGAGAGAGAGAGAGAGAGAGAGAGAGAGAGAGAGCGAGCGAACGTAAGTTACCAGTTCCTATTCATATCATGTCACCATCAATTAAAATAAAATAAAAAAAGATACAATTAGGGCTGTTTATCTGTGGATGAATGAGGTGGTTTTTTAATAAAAGTTCACCAGAGATTCAAGCGAAGATGAAGGTGACTTAATGTTTCATCGTTTTCCCCTTTAGTCTTTCCCCTCACGGAGAAACTGCTTATTGACGATAATTTGATGCCATTATCTTTTAGTGTTGTTGTTGTTACTACCATTATAACACCGATGCTTGATTGTATTTAATGGTAATCTGGTGAGGCTGAAAATGTGAGTCCAGTAATATTGTAAGAAATAATCTCTCTGGGTTTTCCAGAGGGTTCGATTACTGCAGGTACTAAAAGGTTAAAGTTACTGGAAGGGCTAAAAGGTATCTTAAGCCCTTAAAGTCTGAACTTTTCAGAAGGTAAGGTTATCAGAAGGACCTGAGATATTTAAAGTCATTCTTAATTCCGGACAGTCTAGATGGTAAGCCTGCTTGCTGCAAGGACTTACATATCCCAAATTTATTGTTAACTTGAACTTTCCAGATGGTAGGCTTAAGGGAAAGGAAAAGGCATCTAAAGTCCATTGTGGACATTTCAGAAGGTATGACTACTGAAAGGACTTGAGATATCTCAAGTGTAATATTAATTCAAGACATTCCAGAAGGTAAGCTGCTGGAGCGACTAAGATATTCTAAGTTGTTTCTTATTAGGAAATTTCCAGATGGTAAACATACTGTAAGGAAAAGATAATTTCAAATCCTCTCTTAATTCTGAACATTCCAGATGGCAAGCTTACTGGATAAATAAGAAATTTCAAGCACCTTCTGAATTCTGAATTTTTCAGAAGGCAAGCTTACCGGAAAGACTAAGAAATCCTATTTTAATTCTGAACTTTCAAGAGCGTAAGCTTACTGTTACTGGAAGAACTAAGATATCTCAGGTCTCAGATAGACGGAGAAAAATAAAGATTGGATAGTGAAAGACGGTAGAAGAGAAACGTCCGATATCCACTGTAACAAAGAGAGAGAGAGAGAGAGAGAGAGAGAGAGAGAGAGAGAGAGAGAGAGAGAGAGAGAGATCCAATAAAGAAACATGACAAAAATGTAATCTCTCCAACAAGAGGGGAACTCATCACTTGAAGGGGCAGCAATAGCAGTCATCGACCAAAGTGGCTTATGAAGAAGAGTTGTCGACGTTTTATGGTGAAGGGGAAGAGAAAAGGGAGTGTAAAACCTATTCCTGTTTAAACATCCATTTCGGAATGGAAATGCAGATATGGTCTTGATGCATGTGATAGAGTTTTACAAATGAAATTCTGAAGGAAGTATGTTTTGCTGTTACTTGCCTAGAGAAACAAGGAAAATTGAAGGTTATGTAAAACTTTAAAAAATTTGCATCCTGGTACAAGTGGTTATGGGTCACA